>NW_027510859.1:0-30445 GCF_048772815.1 Callospermophilus lateralis
CCTAGGGCTACTTGAAGAGGAAACAAACCATAGAGGCAAATCTGAGAACTCCTTAATTTTGTAAAGTTTCAAAGAGCTACTACAAACCATGTTGGATTTAGAGTTCCAAATTCATCTATCTATATAAAAGAGAACAGAGGGAAACCTAAATATAAAAACTGCTACTGTAGACGAACGCTTCAACCTAGAAGAACAAAATTTGGTGAGCCAAGTGGGATTTGTGTACTGATCATACCACCAAGTATCATCAAGATTGGGTGAAAAAATATTTGCTGGTATTTCGGAAACTCGTTATTTCTTAGAAGCTTGGGAACCCCTCTCAATGAAAGTGCTTTTCCACAGTCTGTGCCTGGGGCTACTTGAAGAGGAAACAAACCATAGCGACAAAACTGAGAACTCCTTTATTTTGTCAAGTTTCAAAGAGCTACTACAAACCATGTTGGATTTAGAGTTCCAAATTCATCTTTCTATATAGGAGAGAACAGTGGGAAACCTAAATATAAAAACTCCTACTGTAGACGAACGCTTCAACCTAGAAGAACAAAATTTTTTAAGCCAAGTGGGATTTGTGTACTGATCATTACCACCAATTATCATCAAGATTGGGTGAAAAAATATTTGCTGGTATTTCGGAAACTCATTATTCCTTAGAAGCTTGGCAACCCCTCTCAATGAATGTGCTATTCCACAGTCTGTGCCTAGTGCTACTTGAAGAGGAAACAAACCATTGAGACAAAACTGAGAACTCCTTTATTTTGTCAAGTTTCAAAGAGCTACTACAAACCATGTTGGATTTAGAGTTCCAAATTTATCTATCTATATGGGAGAGAACAGAGGGAAACCTAAATATAAAAACTGCTACTGTAGACGAACGCTTCAACCTAGAAGAACAAAATTTGGTGAGCCAAGTGGGATTTGTGTACTGAGCATTCCCACCAAGTATCATCAAGATTGGGTGAAAAAATATTTGCTGGTATTTCGGAAACTCGTAATTTCTTAGAAGCTTGGCAACCCCTCTCAGTGAAAGTGCTTTTCCACAGTCTGTGCCTAGGGCTACTTGAAGAGGAAACAAACCATAGAGACAAAACTGAGAACTCCTTTATTTTGTCAAGTTTCAAAGAGCTACTACAAACCATGTTGGATTTAGAGTTCCAAATTTATCTATCTATATGGGAGAGAACAGAGGGAAACCTAAATATAAAAACTGCTACTGTAGACGAACGCTTCAACCTAGAAGAACTAAATTTGGTGAGCAAAGTGGGATATGTGTACTGATAATTACCAACAAGTATCATCAAGATTGGGTGAAAAAATACTTGCTGGCATTTCGGAAACTCGTTATTTCTTAGAAGATTGGCAACCCCTCTCAATGAAAGTGCTTTTCCACAGTCTGTGCCTAGGGCTATTTGAAGAGGAAACAAACCATAGAGACAAATCTGAGAACTCCTTTATTTTGTCAAGTTTCAAAGAGCTACTACAAACCATATTGGATTTAGAGTTCCAAATTCATCTATCTATATAGGAGAGAACAAGGGAAACTTAAATATAAAAACTGCTACTGTAGATGAACGCTTCCACCTAGAAGAACAAAATTTTTTAAGCCAAGTGGGATTTGTGTACTGATCATTACCACCAAGTATCATCAAGATTGGGTGAAAAAATATTTGCTGGTATTTCGGAAACTCATTATTCCTTAGAAGCTTGGCAACCCCTCTCAATGAACGTGCTATTCCACAGTCTGTGCCTAGGGCTACTTGAAGAGGAAACAAATCATAGAGACAAAACTGAGAACTCCTTTATTTTGTCAAGTTTCAAAGAGCTACTACAAACCATGTTGGATTTAAAGTTAAAATTCATCTTTCTATATAGGAGAGAACAGAGGGAAACCTAAATATAAAAACTGCTACTGTAGACGAACGCTTCAACCTAGAAGAACAAAATTTGGTGAGCCAAGTGGGATTTGTGTACTGATCATTAGCAACAAGTATCATCAAGATTGGGGGTAAAAATATTTGCTGGTATTTCGGAAACTCGAAATTTCTTAGAAGCTTGGCAACCCCTCTCAATGAAAGTGCTTTACCACAGTCTGTGCATAGGGCTACTTGAAGAGAAAACAAACCATAGAGACAAAACTGAGAACTCCGTTATTTTGTCAAGTTTCAAAGAGCTACTACAAACCATGTTGGATTTAGAGTTTCAAATTCATCTATCTATATAGGAGAGAACAGAGAGAAACCTAAATATAAAAACTGCTACTGTAGACGAACGCTTCAACCTAGGAGACAAAAATTTGGTGAGCCAAGTGGGATTTGTATAGTGATCATTACCACCAAGTATCAACAAGATTGTGTCAAAAAATATTTGCTGGTATTTCGGAAACTTGTTATTTCTTAGAAGCTTGGCAACCCATCTCAATGAAAGTGCTTTCCACAGTCTGTGCCTAGGGCTACTTTAAGAGGAAACAAACCATAGAGACAAAACTGAGAATTGCTTTATTTTGACAAGTTTCAAAGAGCTACTACAAACCATGTTGGATTTAGAGTTCCAAATTCATCTATCTATATAGGAGAGAACAGAGAGAAACCTAAATATAAAAACTGCTACTGAAGACGAACGCTTCAACCTAGAAGAACAAAATTTGGTGAGCCAAGTGGGATTTGTGTACTGATCATTAGCAACAAGTATCATCAAGATTGGGTGAAAAAATATTCGCTGGTATTTCGGAAACTCGTTATTTCATAGAAGCTTGGCAACCCATCTCAATGAAAGAACTTTCCACAGTCTGTGACTAGGGCTACTTAAAGAGGAAACAATCCATAGAGACAAAACTAGATCGCCTTTATTTTGTCAAGTTTCAAAGAGCTACTACAAACCATGTTGGATTTAGAGTTCCAAATTCATCTATCTATATATGAGAGAACAGAGGGAAACCTAAATAAAAAAACTGCTACTGTGGACGCACGCTTCAACCTAGAAGAAAAAAATTTGGTGAGCCAAGTGGAATTTGTGTACTGATCATGTCCACCAAGTATCATCAAGATTGGGTGAAAAAATATTTGCTGGTATTTCGGAAACGCGTTATTTCTTATTAGCTTGCCAACCCATCTCAATGAAAGTGCTTTCCACAGTCTGTGCCTAGGGCTACTTGAAGAGGAAACAATCCATAGAGACAAAACTGAGAACTCCTTTATATTGTCAAGTTTCAAAGAGCTACTACAAACCATGTTGGATTTAGAGTTCCAAATTCATCTATCTATATATGAGAGAACAGTGTGAAACCTAAATATAAAAACTGCTACTGTAGACGAACGCTTCAACCTAGAAGAACAAAATTTGGTGAGCCAAGTGGGATTTGTGTACTGATCATTACCACCAAGAATCATCAAGATTGGGTGAAAAAATATTTGCTGGTATTTCGGAAACTCGTTATTTCTTAGAAGCTTGGCAACCCATCTCAATGAAAGTACTTTCCACAGTCTGTGACTAGGGATACTTGAAGAGGAAACAATCCATAGAGACAAAACTGAGAACTCCTTTATTTTGTCAAGTTTCAAAGAGCTACTACAAACCATGTTGGATTTAGAGTTCCAAATTCATCTATCTATATATGAGAGAACAGTGTGAAACCTAAATATAAAAACTGCTACTGTAGACGAACGCTTCAACCTAGAAGAACAAAATTTGGTGAGCCAAGTGGGATTTGTGTACTGATCATTACCACCAAGAATCATCAAGATTGGGTGAAAAAATATTTGCTGGTATTTCGGAAACTCGTTATTTCTTAGAAGCTTGGCAACCCATCTCAATGAAAGTACTTTCCACAGTCTGTGACTAGGGATACTTGAAGAGGAAACAATCCATAGAGACAAAACTGAGAACTCCTTTATTTTGTCAAGTTTCAAAGAGCTACTACAAACCATGTTGGATTTAGAGTTCCAAATTCATCTATCTATATTGGAGAGAACAGAGGGAAACCTAAATATAAAAACTGCTACTGTAGACGAACGCTTCAACCTAGAAGAACAAAATTTGGTGAGCCAAGTGGGATTTTTGTACTGATCATTACCACCAAGTATCATCAAGATTGTGTGAAAAAATATTTGCTGCTATTTCGGAAACTCGTTATTTCTTAGAAGCTTGGGTACCCCTCTTAATGAAAGTGCTTTTCCACAGTCTGTGCCTAGGGCTACTTGAAGAGGAAACAATCCATAGAGACAAATCTGAGACCTCCTTTATTTTGTCAAGTTTCAAAGAGCTACTACAAACCATGTTGGATTTAGAGTTCCAAATTCATCTATCTATATAGGAGAGAACAGAGAGAAACCTAAATATAAAAACTGCTACTGTAGACGAACACTTCAACCTAGAAGAACGAAACTTGGTGAGCCAAGTGGGATTTGTGTACTGATCATTACCACCAAGCATCAACAAGATTGTGTGAAAAAATATTTGCTGGTATTTCGGAAACTCGTTATTTCTTAGAAGCTTGGCAACACATCTCAATGAAAGTGCTTTTCCACAGTCTGTGCCTAGGGCTACTTGAAGAGGAAACAAACCATAGAGACAAAAACTGAGAACTCCTTTATATTGTCAAGTTTCAAAGAGCTACTACAAACCATGTTGGATTTAGAGTTCCAAATTCATCTATCTATATGAGAGAACAGAGTGAAACCTAAATATAAAAACTCCTACTGTAGACGAACGCTTCAAACTAGAAGAACAAAATTTGGTGAGCCAAGTAGGATTTGTGTACTGATCATTAGCACCAATTATCATCAAGATTGGGTGAAATAATATTTGCTGGTATTTCGGAAACTCGTAATTTCTTAGAAGCTTGGCAACCCCTCTCAATGAAAGTGCTTTTCGACAGTCTGTGCCTATAGCTACTTGAAGAGTAAACAAACCATTGAGACCAAACTGAGAACTCCTTTATTTTGTCAAGTTTCAAAGAGCTACTACAAACCATGTTGGATTTAGAGTTCCAAATTCATCTTTCTATATAGGAGAGAACAGAGGGAAACCTAAATATAAAAACTGCTACTATAGACGAACGCTTCAACCTAGAAGAACAAAATTTGGTGAGCCAAGTGGGATATGTGTACTGATCATTAGCAACAAGTATAATCAAGATTGGGTGAAATAATATTTGCTGGTATTTCGGAAAATTGTTATTTCTTAGAAGCTTGGCAACCCCTCTCAATGAAAGTGCTTTTCCACAGTCTGTGCCTAGGGCTACTTGAAGAGGAAACAAACCATAGAGACAAATCTGAGAACTCCTTTATTTTGTCAAGTTTCAAAGAGCTACTACAAACCATGTTGGATTTAGAGTTAAAAAATTCATCTATCTATATAGGAGAGAACAGAGGGAAACTTAAACATATAAACTGCTACTGTAGACGAACGCTTCAACCTAGAAGAACAAAATTTGGTAAGCCAAGTGGGATTTGTGTACTGATCATTACCACCAAGTATCATCAAGATTGGGTGAAAAAATATTTGCTGGTATTTCGGAAACTCGTTATTTCTTAGAAGCTTGGCAACCCATCTCAATGAAAGTGCTTTCCACAGTCTGTGCCTAGGGCTACTTTAAGAGGAAACAAACCATAGAGACAAAACTGAGAACTCCTTTATTTTGTCAAGTTTCATAGAGCTACTACAAACCATGTTGGATTTAGAGTTCCAAATTCATCTATCTATATAGGAGAGAACAGAGGGAAACCTAAATATAAAAACTGCTAATGTAGACGAATGCTTCAACCTAGAAGAACAAAATTTGGTGAGCCAAGTGGTATTTGTGTACTGATCATGACCACCAAGTATCATCAAGATTGGGTGAAAAAATATTTGCTGGTATTTTGGAAACTCGTTATTTCTTAGAAGCTTGGCAACCCCTCTCAATGAAAGTTCTTTTCCACAGTCTGTGCCTGGGGCTACTTGGAGAGGAAACAAACCATAGCGACAAAACTGAGAACTCCTTTATTTTGTCAAGTTTCAAAGAGCTACTACAAACCATGTTGGATTTAGAGTTCCAAATTCATCTTTCTATATAGGAGAGAACAGAGGGAAACCTAAATATAAAAACTGCTATTATAGACGAACGCTTCAACCTAGAAGAACAAAATTTGGTGAGCCAAGTGGGATTTGTGTACTGATCATTAGCACCAAGTATCATCAAGATTGGGTGAAAAAATATTTGCTGGTATTTCGGAAACTCGTAATTTCTTAGAAGCTTGGCAACCCCTCTCAGTGAAAGTGCTTTTCCACAGTCTGTGCCTAGGGCTACTTGAAGAGGAAACAAACCATAGAGACAAAACTGAGAACTCCTTTATTTTGTCAAGTTTCAAAGAGCTACTACAAACCATGTTGGATTTAGAGTTCCAAATTCATCTATCTATATATGAGAGAACAGAGTGAAACCTAAATATAAAAACTGCTACTGTAGACGAACGCTTCAACCTAGAAGAACAAAATTTGGTGAGCCAAGTAGGATTTGTGTACTGATCATTAGCACCAATTATCATCAAGATTGGGTGAAATAATATTTGCTAGTATTTCGGAAACTCGTTATTTCTTAGAAGCTTGGCAACCCCTCTCAATGAAAGTGCTTTTCCACAGTCTGTGCCTAGGGCTACTTGAAGAGGAAACAAACAATAGAGACAAATCTGAGAACTCCTTTATTTTGTCAAGTTTCAAAGAGCTACTACAAACCATGTTGGAATTAGAGTTAAAAAATTCATCTATCTATATAGGAGAGAACAGAGGGAAACTTAAATATATAAACTGCTACTGTAGACGAACGCTTCAACCTAGAAGAACAAAATTTGGTAAGCCAAGTGTTATTTGTGTACTGATCATTACCACCAAGTATCTTCAAGATTGGGTGAAAAAATATTTGCTGGTATTTCGGAAACTCGTTATTTCTTAGAAGCTTGGCAACCCATTTCAATGAAAGTGCTTTCCACAGTCTGTGCCTAGGGCTACTTTAAGAGGAAACAAACCATAGAGACAAAACTGAGAACTCCTTTATTTTGTCAAGTTTCAAAGAGCTACTACAAACCATGTTGGATTTAGAGTTCCAAATTCATCTATCTATATAGGAGAGAACAGAGGGAAACCTAAATATAAAAACTGCTACAGTAGACGAACGCTTCAACCTAAAAGAACAAAATTTGGTGAGCCAAGTGGTATTTGTGTACTGATCATTAGCAACAAGTATCATCAAGATTGGGTGAAAAAATATTTGCTGGTATTTCGGAAACTCGTTATTTCTTAGAAGCTTGGCAACCCCTCTCATTGAAAGTGCTTTTCCACAGTCTGTGCCTGGGGCTACTTGGAGAGGAAACAAACCATAGCGACAAAACTGAGAACTCCTTTATTTTGTCAAGTTTCAAAGAGCTACTACAAACCATGTTGGATTTCGAGTTCCAAATTTATCTATCTATATGGGAGAGAACAGAGGGAAACCTAAATATAAAAACTGCTACTGTAGACGAACGCTTCAACCTAGAAGAACTAAATTTGGTGAGCAAAGTGGGATATGTGTACTGATCATTACCAACAAGTATCATCAAGATTGGGTGAAAAAATATTTGCTGGCATTTCGGAAACTCGTTATTTCTTAGAAGATTGGCAACCCCTCTCAATGAACGTGCTTTTCCACAGTCTGTGCCTAGGGCTACTTGAAGAGGAAACAAACCATAGAGACAAATCTGAGAACTCCTTTATTTTGTCAACTTTCAAAGAGCTACTACAAACCATATTGGATTTAGAGTTCCAAATTCATCTATCTATATAGGAGAGAACAAGGGAAACTTAAATATAAAAACTGCTACTGTAGACGAACGCTTCAACCTAGAAGAACAAAATTTGGTGAGCCAAGTGGGATTTGTGTACTGATCATGACCACCAAGTATCATCAAGATTGTGTGAAAAAATATTTGCTGCTATTTCAGAAACTCGTTATTTCTTAGAAGCTTGTGTACCCCTCTTAATGAAAGTGCTTTTCCACAGTCTGTGCCTAGGGCTACTTGAAGAGGAAACAAACCATAGAGACAAATCTGAGAACTCCTTTATTTTCTCAAGTTTCAAAGAGCTACTACAAACCATGTTGGATTTAGATTTCCAAATTCATCTATCTATATAGGAGAGAACAGAGGGAAACCTAAATATAAAAACTGCTACTGTAGACGAACGCTTCAACATAGAAGAACAAAATTTGGTGAGCCAAGTGGGATTTGAGTACTGATCATTACCACAAGTATCATCAAGATTGGGTGAAAAAATATTTGCTGGTATTTCGGAAACTCGTTATTTCTTAGAAGCTTGGCAACCCCTCTCAATGAAAGTGCTTTTCCACAGTCTGTGCCTAGGGCTACTTGAAGAGGAAACAAACCATAGAGACAAATCTGAGACCTCTTTTATTTTGTCAAGTTTCAAAGAGGTACTACAAACAATGTTGGATTTAGAGTTCCAAATTCATCTATCTATATAGGAGAGAACAGAGAGAAACCTAAATATAAAAACTGCTACTGTAGACGAACACTTCAACCTAGAAGAACGAAACTTGGTGAGCCAAGTGGGATTTGTGTACTGATCATTACCACCAAGTATCAACAAGATTGTGTGAAAAAAATATTTGCTGGTATTTCGGAAACTCGTTATTTCTTAGAAGCTTGGCAACCCCTCTCAATGAAAGTGCTTTTCCACAGTCTGTGCCTAGGGCTACTTGAAGAGGAAACAAACCATAGAGACAAATCTGAGACCTCCTTTATTTTGTCAAGTTTCAAAGAGCTACTACAAACCATGTTGGATTTAGAGTTCCAAATTCATCTATCTATAAAGGAGAGAACACAGTGAAACCTAAATATAAAAACTGCTACTGTAGACGAACGCTTCAACCTAGAAGAACAGAATTTGGTGAGCCAAGTGGAATTTGTGTACTGATCATTACCACCAAGTATCATCAAGTTTGGGTGAAAAAATATTTGCTGGTATTTCGGAAACTCGTTATTTCTTAGAAGCTTCTGAACCCCTCTCAATGAAAGTGCTTTTCCACAGTCTGTGCCTGGGGCTACTTGAAGAGGAAACAATCCATAGCGACAAAACTGAGAACTCCTTTATTTTGTCAAGTTTCAAAGAGCTACTACAAACCATGTTGGATTTAGAGTTCCAAATTCATCTTTCTATATAGGAGAGAACAGAGGGAACCCTAAATATAAAAACTGCTACTGTAGATGAACGCTTCAACCTAGAAGAACAAAATTTGGTGAGCCAAGTGGGATTTGTGTCCTGATCATTAGCAACAAGTATCATCAAGATTGGGTGAAAAAATATTTGCTGGTATTTCGGAAACTCGTTATTTCTTAGAAGCTTGGCAACCCCTCTCAATGAAAGTGCTTTTCCACAGTCTGTGCCTAGGGCTACTTGAAGAGGAAACAAACCATAGAGACAAATCTGAGAACTCCTTTATTTTGTCAAGTTTCAAAGAGCTACTACAAACCATGTTGGATTTAGAGTTCCAAATTCATCTATCTATATAGGAGAGAACAGAGGGAAACCTAAATATAAAAACTGCTACTGTACACGAACGCTTCAACCTAGAAGAACTAAATTTGGTGAGCCAAGTGGGATTTGTGTACTGATCATTACCACCAAGTATCAACAAGATTGTGTGAAAAAATATTTGCTGGTATTTCGGAAACGCGTTATTTCTTAGAAGCTTGGCAACTCATCTCAATGAAAGTGCGTTCCAGAGTCTGTGCCTAGGGCTACTTGAAGAGGAAACAATCCATAGAGAGAAAACTGAGAACTGCTTTATTTTGTCAAGTTTCAAAGAGCTACTACAAACCATGTTGGATTTAGAGTTCCAAATTCACCTATCTATATAGGAGAGAACAGAGGAAAACCTAAATATAAAAACTGCTACTGTAGACGAACGCTTCAACCTAGAAGAACAAAATTTTGTAAGCCAAGTGGGATTTGTGTACTGATCATTACCACCCAGTATCATCAAGATTGGGTGAAAAAATATTTGCTGGTATTTCGGAAACTCGTTATTTCTTAGAAGCTTGGCAACCCATCTCAATGAAAGTGCTTTCCACAGTCTGTGCCTAGGGCTACTTTAAGAGGAAACAAACCATTGAGACAAAACTGAGAACTCCTTTATTTTGTCAAGTTTCAAAGAGCTACTACAAACCATGTTGGATTTAGAGTTCCAAATTCACCTATCTATATAGGAGAGAACACAGGGAAACCTAAATATAAAAACTGCTACTGTAGACGAACGCTTCAACCTAGAAGAACAAAATTTGGTGAGCCAAGTGGGATTTTGTGTACTGATCATTACCACCAAGTATCATCAAGATTGGGTGAAATAATATATGCTGGTATTTCGGAAACTCGTTATTTCTTAGAAGCTTGGCAACCCCTCTCAATGAAAGTGCTTTTCCACAGTCTGTGCCTAGGGCTACTTGAAGAGGAAACAAACCATAGAGACAAATCTGAGACCTCCTTTATTTTGTCAAGTTTCAAAGAGCTACTACAAACCATGTTGGATTTAGAGTTCCAAATTCATCTATCTATATAGGAGAGAACAGAGAGAAACCTAAATATAAAAACTGCTACTGTAGACGAGCGCTTCAACCTAGAAGAACAAAATTTGGTGAGCCAAGTGGGATTTGTGTACTGATCATTACCACCAAGTATCAACAAGATTGTGTGAAAAAATATTTGCTGGTATTTCGGAAACTCGTTATTTCTTAGAAGCTTGGCAACCCATCTCAATGAAAGTGCTTTTCCACAGTCTGTGCCTAGGGCTACTTGAAGAGGAAACAAACCATAGAGAGAAAACTCAGAACTCCTTTATTTTGTCAAGTTTCAAAGAGCTACTACAAACCATGTTGGATTTAGAGTTCCAAATTCATCTATCTATATAGGAGAGAACAGAGGGAAACCTAAATATAAAAACTGCTACTGTACACGAACGCTTCAACTTTGAAGAACTAAATTTGGTGAGCCAAGTGGGATTTGTGTACTGATCATTACCACCAAGTACCAACAAGATTGTGTGAAAAAATATTTGCTGGTATTTCGGAAACCCGTTATTTCTTAGAAGCTTGGCAACCCATCTCAATGAAAGTACTTTCCACAGTCTGTGCCTAGGGCTACTTGAATAGGAAACAATCCATAGAGACAAAATTGAGAACTCCTTTATTTTGTCAAGTTTCAAAGAGCTACTACAAACCATGTTGGATTTAGAGTTCCAAATTCATCTATCTATATATGAGAGAAAAGAGTGAAACCTAAATATAAAAACTGCTACTGTAGACGAACGCTTCAACCTAGAAGAACAAAATTTGGTGAGCCAAGTGGGATTTGTGTACTGATCATGACCACCAAGTATCATCAAGATTGGGTGAAAAAATATTTGCTGGTATTTCGGAAACTCGTTATTTCTTAGAAGCTTTGGGAACCCCTCTCAATGAAAGTGATTTTCCACAGTCTGTGCCTAGGGCTACTTGAAGAGGAAACAAACCATAGAGACAAAACTGAGAACTCCTTTATTTTGTCAAGTTTCAAAGAGCTACTACAAACCATGTTGGATTTAGAGTTCCAAATTAAGCTATCTATATAGGAGAGAACAGAGGGAAACCTAAATATAAAAGCTGCTACTGTAGACGAACGCTTCAACCTAGAAGAACAAAATGTGGTGAGCCAAGTGGGATTTGTGTACTGATCATTACCACCAAGCATCATCAAGATTTGGTGAAAAAATATTTGCTGGTATTTCGGAAACTAATTATTTCTTAGAACCTTGGCAACCCCTCTCAATGAAAGTGCTTTTCCACAGTCTGTGCCTAGGGCTACTTGAAGAGGAATCAAACCATAGAGACAAATCTGAGAACTCCTTCATTTTGTCAAGTTTCAAAGAGCTACTAAGAACCATGTTGGATTTAGAGTTCCAAATTCATCTATCTATATAGGAGAGAACAGAGGGAAACCTAAATATAAAAACTGCTACTGTAGACGAACGCTTCAACATAGAAGAACTAAATTTGGTGAGCCAAGTGGGATTTGTGTACTGATCATTACCACCAAGCATCAACAAGATTGTGTGAAAAAATATTTGCTGGTATTTCGGAAACGCGTTATTTCTTAGAAGCTTGGCAACCCATCTCAATAAAAGTGCTTTTCCACAGTCTGTGTCTAGGGCTACTTGAAGAGGAAACAAACCATAGAGAAATTTCTGAGAACTTCTTTATTTTGTCAAGTTTCAAAGAGCTACTACAAACCATGTTGGATTTAGAGTTTCAAATTCATCTATCTATATAGGAGAGAACAGAGAGAAACCTAAATATAAAAACTGCTACTGTAGACGAACGCTTCAACCTAGAAGACAAAAATTTGGTGAGCCAAGTGGGATTTGTATAGTGATCATTACTACCAAGTATCATCAAGATTGGGTGAAAAAATATTTGCTGGTATTTCGGACTCGTTATTTCTAAGAAGCTTGGCAACCCCTCTCAATGAATGTGCTTTTCCACAGTCTGTGCCTAGGGCTACTTGAAGAGGGAACAAACCATAGAGACAAATCTGAGACCTCCTTTATTTTGTCAAGTTTCAAAGAGCTACTACAATCCATGTTGGATTTAGAGTTCCAAATTCATCTATCTATATAGGAGAGAACAGAGAGAAACCTAAATATAAAAACTGCTACTGTAGACGAACGCTTCAACCTAGAAGAACAAAATTTGGTGAGCCAAGTGGGATTTTTGTACTGATCATTACCACCAAGTATCATCTAGATTCTGTGAAAAAATATTTGCTGGTATTTCGGAAACTCGTTATTTCTTAGAAGCTTGGGAACCCCTCTCAATGAAAGTGCTTTTCCACAGTCTGTGCCTGGGGCTACTTGAAGAGGAAACAAACCATAGCGACAAAACTGAGAACTCCTTTATTTTGTCAAGTTTCAAAGAGCTACTACAAACCATGATGTATTTAGAGTTCCAAATTCATCTATCTATATATGAGAGAACAGAGAGAAACCTAAATATAAAAACTGCTACTGTAGACGAACGCTTCAACCAAGAAGAACAAAATTTGGTGAGCCAAGTGGGATTTGTGTACTGATCATTACCACCAAGTATCATCAAGATTGGGTGAAAAAATATTTGCTGGTATTTCGGAAACTCGTTATTTCTTAGAAGCTTGGGAACCCCTCTCAATGAAAGTGCTTTTCCACAGTCTGTGCCTGGGGCTACTTGAAGAGGAAACAAACCATAGCGACAAAACTGAGAACTCCTTTATTTTGTCAAGTTTCAAAGAGCTACTACAAACCATGTTGGATTTAGAGTTCCAAATTCATCTTTCTATATAGGAGAGAACAGAGGGAAACCTAAATATAAAAACTGCTACTGTAGACGAACGCTTCAACCTAGAAGAACAAAATTTGGTGAGCTAAGTGGGATTTGTGTACTGATCATCAGCAACAAGTATCATCAAGATTGGGTGAAAAAATATTCGCTGGTATTTCGGAAACTCGTTATTTCTTAGAAACTTGGCAACCCCTCTCAATGAAAGTGCTTTTCCAGAGTCTGTGCCTAGGGCTACTTGAAGAGGAAACAAACCATAGAGACAAATCTGAGAACTCCTTTATTTTGTCAAGTTTCAAAGAGCTACTACAAACCATGTTGGATTTAGAGTTCCAAATTCATCTATCTATATAGGAGAGAACAGAGGGAAACTTGAATATAAAAACTGCTACTGTAGACGAACGCTTCAACCTAGAAGAACTAAATTTGTTGAGCCAGGTGGGATTTGTGTACTGATCATTACCACCAAGTATCAACAAGAATGTGTGAAAAAATATTTGCTGGTATTTCGGAAACTCGTTATTTCTTAGAAGCTTTGGAACCCCTCTCAATGAAAGTGCTTTTCCACAGTCTGTGCCTAGGGCTACTTGAAGAGGAAACAAACCATAGAGACAAATCTGAGAACTCCTTTATTTTGTCAAGTTTCAAAGAGCTACTACAAACCATGTTGGATTTAGAGTTCCAAATTCATCTATGTATATAGGAGAGAACAGAGAGAAACCTAAATATAAAAACTGCTACTGTAGACGAACGCTTCAACCTAGAAGACCAAAATTTGGTGAGCCAAGTGGGATTTGTATACTGATCATTACCACCAAGTATCAACAAGATTGTGTGAAAAAAATATTTGCTGGTATTTCGGAAACTCGTTATTTCTTAGAAGCTTGGCAACCCATCTCAATGAAAGTGCTTTCCACAGTCTGTGCCTAGGGCTTCTTTAAGAGGAAACAAACCATAGAGACAAAACTGAGAACTCCTTTATTTTGTCAAGTTTCAAAGAGATACTACAAACCATGTTGGATTTAGAGTTCCAAATTCATCTATCTATATAGGAGAGAACAGAGGGAAACCTAAATATAAAAACTGCTACTGTAGACGAACGCTTCAACCTAAAAGAACAAAATTTGGTGAGCCAAGTGGGATTTGTGTACTGATCATTACCACCAAGTATCATCAAGATTGGGTGAAAAAATATTTGCTGGTATTTCGGAAACTCGTTATTTCTTAGAAGCTTGGCAACCCCTCTCAATGAAAGTGCTTTTCCACAGTCTGTGCCTAGGGCTACTTGAAGAGGAAACAAACCATAGAGACAAAACTGAGAACTCCTTTATATTGTCAAGTTTCAAAGAGCTACTACAAACCATGTTGGATTTAGAGTTCCAAATTCATCTTTCTATATAGGAGAGAACAGAGGGAACCCAAAATATAAAAACTGCTACTGTAGACGAACGCTTCAACCTAGAAGAACAAAATTTGGTGAGCCAAGTGGGATTTGTGTACTGATCATTAGCTACAAGTATCATCAAGATTGTGTGAAAAAATATTCGCTGGTATTTCGGAAACTCGTTATTTCTTAGAAGCTTGGCAATCCCTCTCAATGAAAGTGCTTTTCCACAGTCTGTGCCTAGGGCTACTTGAAGAGGAAACAAACCATAGAGACAAATCTGAGAACTCCTTTGTTTTGTCAAGTTTCAAAGAGCTACTCCAAACCATGTTGGATTTAGAGTTCCAAATTCATCTATCTATATAGGAGAGAACAGAGGGAAACGTAAATATAAAAACTGCTACTGTACACGAACGCTTCAACTTAGAAGAACTAAATTTGGTGAGCCAAGTGGGATTTGTGTACTGATCATTACCACCAAGTATCAACAAGATTGTGTGACAAAATATTTGCTGGTATTTCGGAAACCCGTTATTTCTTAGAAGCTTGGCAACCCATCTCAATGAAAGTACTTTCCACAGTCTGTGCCTAGGGCTACTTGAAGAGGAAACAATCCATAGAGACAAAACTGAGAACTTCTTTATTTTGTCAAGTTTCAAAGAGCTACTACAAACCATGTTGGATTTAGAGTTCCAAATTCATCTATCTATATTAGAGAAAAGAGTGAAACCTAAATATAAAAACTGCTACTGTAGACGAACGCTTCAACCTAGAAGAACAAAATTTGGTGAGCCAAGTCGGATTTGTGTACTGATCATGACCACCAAGTATCATCAAGATTGGGTGAAAAAATATTTGCTGGTATTTCGGAAACTCGTTATTTTTTAGAAGCTTGGGAACCAATCTCAATGAAAGTTCTTTTCCACAGTTTGTGCCTAGGGCTACTTGAAGAGGAAACAAACCATAGAGACAAAACTGAGAACTCCTTTATTTTGTCCAGTTTCAAAGAGCTGCTACAAACCATGTTGGATTTAGAGTTCCAAATTAAGCTATCTATATAGGAGAGAACAGAGGGAAACCTAAATATAAAAACTGCTACTGTAGACGAACGCTTCAACCTAGAAGAACAAAATGTGGTGAGCCAAGTGGGATTTGTGTACTGATCATTACCACCAAGCATCATCAAGATTTGGTGAAAAAATATTTGCTGGTATTTCGGGAACTCGTTATTTCTTAGAAGCTTGGCAACCCCTCTCAATGAAAGTGCTTTTCCACAGTCTGTGCCTAGGGCTACTTTAAGAGGAAACAAACCATAGAGACAAAACTGAGAACTCCTTTATTTTGTCAAGTTTCAAAGAGCTACTACAAACCATGTTGGATTTAGAGTTCCAAATTCATCTATCTATATAGGAGAGAACAGAGGGAAACCTAAATATAAAAACTGCTACTGTAGACGAACGCTTCAACCTAAAAGAACAAAATTTGGTGAGCCAAGTGGTATTTGTGTACTGATCATTACCACCAAGTATCTTCAAGATTGGGTGAAAAAATATTTGCTGGTATTTCGGAAACTCGTTATTTCTTAGAAGCTTGGCAACCCCTCTCAATGAAAGTGCTTTTCCACAGTCTGTGCCTGGGGCTACTTGGAGAGGAAACAAACCATAGCGACAAAACTGAGAACTCCTTTATTTTGTCAAGTTTCTAAGAGCTACTACAAACCATGTTGGATTTAGAGTTCCAAATTCATCTTTCTATATAGGAGAGAACAGAGGGAAACCTAAATATAAAAACTCCTACTGTAGACGAACGCTTCAACCTAGAAGAACAAAATTTTGTGAGCCAAGTGGGATTTGTGTACTGATCATTAGCACCAAGTATCATCAAGATTGGGTGAAAAAATATTTGCTGGTATTTCGGAAACTCGTAATTTCTTAGAAGCTTGGCAACCTCTCTCAGTTAAAGTGCTTTTCCACAGTCTGTGCCTAGGGCTACTTGAAGAGGAAACAAACCATAGAGACAAAACTGAGAACTCCTTTATTTTGTCAAGTTTCAAAGAGCTACTACAAACCATGTTGGATTTCGAGTTCCAAATTTATCTATCTATATGGGAGAGAACAGAGGGAAACCTAAATATAAAAACTGCTACTGTAGACGAACGCTTCAACCTAGAAGAACAAAATTTGGTGAGCCAAGTGGGATTTGTGTACTGATCATCAGCAACAAGTATCATCAAGATTGGGTGAAAAAATATTCGCTGGTATTTCGGAAACTCGTTATTTCTTAGAAGCTTGGCAACCCCTCTCAATGAAAGTGCTTTTCCAGAGTCTGTGCCTAGGGCTACTTGAAGAGGAAACAAACCATAGAGACAAATCTGAGAACTCCTTTATTTTGTCAAGTTTCAAAGAGCTACTACAAACCATGTTGGATTTAGAGTTCCAAATTCATCTATCTATATAAGAGAGAACAGAGGGAAACTTGAATATAAAAACTGCTACTGTAGACGAACGCTTCAACCTAGAAGAACTAAATTTGTTGAGCCAGGAGGGATTTGTGTACTGATCATTACCACCAAGTATCAACAAGAATGTGTGAAAAAATATTTGCTGGTATTTCGGAAACTCGTTATTTCTTAGAAGCTTTGGAACCCCTCTCAATGAAAGTGCTTTTCCACAGTCTGTGCCTAGGGCTACTTGAAGAGGAAACAAACCATAGAGACAAATCTGAGAACTCCTTTATTTTGTCAAGTTTCAAAGAGCTACTACAAACCATGTTGGATTTAGAGTTCCAAATTCATCTATCTATATAGGAGAGAACAGAGAGAAACCTAAATATAAAAACTGCTACTGTAGACGAACGCTTCAACCTAGAAGACCAAAATTTGGTGAGCCAAGTGGGATTTGTATACTGATCATTACCACCAAGTATCAACAAGATTGTGTGAAAAAATATTTGCTGGTATTTCGGAAACTCGTTATTTCTTAGAAGCTTGGCAACCCATCTCAATGAAAGTGCTTTCCACAGTCTGTGCCTAGGGCTACTTGAAGAGGAAACAAACCATAGAGACAAAACTGAGAACTCCTTTATTTTGTCAAGTTTCAAAGAGCTACTACAAACCATATTGGATTTAGAGTTCCAAATTCATCTATCTATATAGGAGAGAACAAGGGAAACTTAAATATAAAAACTGCTACTGTAGACGAACGCTTCAACCTACAAGAACAAAATTTTTTAAGCCAAGTGGGATTTGTGTACTGATCATTACCACCAAGTATCATCAAGATTGGGTGAAAAAATATTTGCTGGTATTTCGGAAACTCGTTATTTCTTCAAGCTTGGCAACCCCTCTCAATGAAAGTGCTTTTCCACAGTCTGTGCCTAGGGCTACTTGAAGACGAAACAAACCATAGAGACAAATCTGAGAACTCCTTTATTTTGTCAAGTTTCAAAGAGCTACTACAAACCATGTTGGATTTAGAGTTCCAAATTTATCTATCTATATAGGAGAGAACAGAGGGAAACCTAAATATAAAAACTGCTACTGTAGACGAACACTTCAACCTAGAAGAACGAAACTTGGTGAGCCAAGTGGGATTTGTGTACTGATCATTACCATCAAGTATCAACAAGATTGTGTGAAAAAAATATTTGCTGGTATTTCGGAAACTCGTTATTTCTTAGAAGCTTGGCAACCCCTCTCACTGAAAGTGCTTTTCCACAGTCTGTGCCTAGGGCTACTTGAAGAGGAAACAAACCATAGAGACAAAACTGAGAACTCCTTTATATTGTCAAGTTTCAAAGAGCTACTACAAACCATGTTGGATTTAGAGTTCCAAATTCATCTATCTATATAGGAGAGAACAGAGTGAAACCTAAATATAAAAACTGCTACTGTAGACGAACGCTTCAACCTAGAAGAACAAAATTTGGTGAGCCAAGTGGGATTTGTGTACTGATCATTACCACCAAGTATCATCAAGTTTGGGTGAAAAAATATTTGCTGGTATTTCGGAAACTCGTTATTTCTTAGAAGCTTGGCAACCCCTCTCAATGAAAGTGCTTTTCCACAGTCTGTGCCTGGGGCTACTTGAAGAGGAACTATCCATAGCGACAAAACTGAGAACTCCTTTATTTTGTCAAGTTTCAAAGAGCTACTACAAACCATGTTGGATTTAGAGTTCCAAATTCATCTTTCTATATAGGAGAGAACAGAGGGAACCCTAAATATAAAAACTGCTACTGTAGATGAACGCTTCAACCTAGAAGAACAAAATTTGGTGAGCCAAGTGGGATTTGTGTCCTGATCATTAGCAACAAGTATCATCAAGATTGGGTGAAAAAATATTTGCTGATATTTCGGAAACTCGTTATTTCTTAGAAGCTTGGCAACCCCTCTCAATGAAAGTGCTTTTCCACAGTCTGTGCCTAGGGCTACTTGAAGAGGAAACAAACCATAGAGACAAATCTGAGAACTCCTTTATTTTGTCAAGTTTCAAAGAGCTACTACAAACCATGTTGGATTTAGAGTTCCAAATTCATCTATCTATATAGGAGAGAACAGAGGGAAACCTAAATATAAAAACTGCTACTGTACACGAACGCTTCAACCTAGAAGAACTAAATTTGGTGAGCCAAGTGGGATTTGTGTACTGATCATTACCACCAAGTATCAACAAGATTGTGTGAAAAAATATTTGCTGGTATTTCGGAAACGCGTTATTTCTTAGAAGCTTGGCAACCCCTCTCAATGAAAGTGCTTTCCAGAGTCTGTGCCTAGGGCTACTTGAAGAGGAAACAATCCATAGAGAGAAAACTGAGAACTGCTTTATTTTGTCAAGTTTCAAAGAGCTACTACAAACCATGTTGGATTTAGAGTTCCAAATTCACCTATCTATATAGGAGAGAACAGAGGAAAACCTAAATATAAAAACTGCTACTGTAGACGAACGCTTCAACCTAGAAGAACAAAATTTGGTGAGCCAAGTGGGATTTGTGTACTGATCATTACCACCAAGTATCATCAAGATTGGGTGAAAAAATATTTGCTGGTATTTCGGAAACTCGTTATTTCTTAGAAGCTTGGCAACCCCTCTCAATGAAAGTCCTTTTCCACAGTCTGTGCCTAGGGCTACTTGAAGAGGAAACAAACCATAGAGACAAATCTGAGACCTCCTTTATTTTGTCAAGTTTCAAAGAGCTACTACAAACCATGTTGGATTTAGAGTTCCAAATTCATCTATCTATATAGGAGAGAACAGAGAGAAACCTAAATATAAAAACTGCTACTGTAGACGAACGCTTCAACCTAGAAGAACAAAATTTGGTGAGCCAAGTGGGATTTGTGTACTGATCATTACCACCAAGTATCAACAAGATTGTGTGAAAAAATATTTGCTGGTATTTCGGAAACTCGTTATTTCTTAGAAGCTTGGCCACCCCTCTCAATGAAAGTGCTTTTCCACAGTCTGTGCATAGGGCTACTTGAAGAGGAATCAAACCATAGAGACAAAACTGAGAACCTCTTTATTTTGTCAAATTTCAAAGGGCTACTACAAACCATGTTGGATTTAGAGTTCCAAATTCATCTATCTATATAGGAGAGAACAGAGAGAAACCTAAATATAAAAACTGCTACTGTAGACGAACGCTTCAACCTAGTACAACAAAATTTGGTGAGCCAAGTGGGATTTGTGTACTGATCATTACCACCAAGTATCAACAAGATTGTGTGAAAAAATATTTGCTGGTATTTCGGAAACTCGTTATTTCTTAGAAGCTTGGCAACCCATCTCAATGAAAGTGCTTTTCCACAGTCTGTGCCTAGGGCTACTTGAAGAGGAAACAAACCATAGAGAGAAAACTCAGAACTCCTTTATTTTGTCAAGTTTCAAAGAGCTACTACAAACCATGTTGGATTTAGAGTTCCAAATTCATCTATCTATATAGGAGAGAACAGAGGGAAACCTAAATATAAAAACTGCTACTGTACACGAACGCTTCAACCTAGAAGAACTAAATTTGGTGAGCCAAGTGGGATTTGTGTACTGATCATTACCACCAAGTATCAACAAGATTGTGTGAAAAAATATTTGCTGGTATTTCGGAAACGCGTTATTTCTTAGAAGCTTGGCAACCCATCTCAATGAAAGTGCTTTCCAGAGTCTGTGCCTAGGGCTACTTGAAGAGGAAACAATCCATAGAGAGAAAACTGAGAACTGCTTTATTTTGTCAAGTTTCAAAGAGCTACTACAAACCATGTTGGATTTAGAGTTCCAAATTCACCTATCTATATAGGAGAGAACAGAGGAAAACCTAAATATAAAAACTGCTACTGTAGACGAACGCTTCAACCTAGAAGAACAAAATTTGGTGAGCCAAGTGGGATTTGTGTACTGATCATTGCCACCAAGTATCATCAAGATTGGGTTAAAAAATATTTGCTGGTATTTCGGAAACTCGTTATTTCTTAGAAGCTTGGCAACCCCTCTGAATGAAAGTGCTTTTCCACAGTCTGTGCCTAGGGCTACTTGAAGAGGAAGCAAACCATAGAGACAAATCTGAGAACTCCTTTATTTTGTCAAGTTTCAAAGAGCTACTACAAACCATGTTGGATTTAGAGTTCCAAATTCATCTATCTATATAGGAGAGAACAGAGAGAAACCTAAATATAAAAACTGCTACTGTAGACGAACGCTTCAACCTAGAAGAACAAAATTTGGTGAGCCAAGTGGGATTTGTGTACTGATCATTATCACCAAGTATCAACAAGATTGTGTGAAAAAATATTTGCTGGTATTTCGGAAACTCGTTATTTCTTAGAAGCTTGGCAACCCATCTCAATGAAAGTGCTTTTCCACAGTCTGTGCCTAGGGCTACTTGAAGAGGAAACAAACCATAGAGAGAAAACTCAGAACTCCTTTATTTTGTCAAGTTTCAAAGAGCTACTACAAACCATGTTGGATTTAGAGTTCCAAATTCATCTATCTATATAGGAGAGAACAAAGAGAAACCTAAATATAAAAACTGCTACTGTAGACGAACGCTTCAACCTAGAAGAACAAAATTTGGTGAGCCAAGTGGGATTTGTGTACTGATCATTACCACCAAGCATCAACAAGATTGTGTGAAAAAATATTTGCTGGTGTTTCGGAAACGCGTTATTTCTTAGAAGCTTGGCAACCCATCTCAATGAAAGTGCTTTTCCACAGTCTGTGCCTAGGGCTACTTGAAGAGGAAACAAACCATAGAGACAAAACTGAGAACTCCTTTATTTTGTCAAGTTTCAAAGCGCTACTACAAACCATGTTGGATTTAGAGTTCCAAAATCATCTATCTATATATGAGAGAACAGAAAGAAACCTAAATATAAAAACTGCTACTGTAGACGAACGTTTCAACCTAGAAGACCAAAATTTGGTGAGCCAAGTGGGATTTGTATATTGATCATTACCACCAAGTATCAACAAGATTGTGTGAAAAAATATTTGCTGGTATTTCGGAAACTCGTTATTTCTTAGAAGCTTGGCAACCCATCTCAATGAAAGTGCTTTCCACAGTCTGTGCCTAGGGCTTCTTTAAGATTAAACAAACCATAGAGACAAAACTGAGAACTCCTTTATTTTGTCAAGTTTCAAAGAGCTACTACAAACCATGTTGGATTTAGAGTTCCAAATTCATCTATCCATATAGGAGAGAACAGAGGGAAACCTAAATATAAAAACTGCTACTGTACACGAACGCTTCAACATAGAAGAACTAAATTTGGTGAGCCAAGTGGGATTTGTGTACTGATCATTACCACAAAGTATCATTAAGATTGGGTGAAAAAATATTTGCTGGTATTTCGGAAACTCGTTATTTCTTAGAAGCTTGGCAACCCCTCTCAATGAAAGTACTTTTCCACAGTCTGTGCCTAGGGCTACTTGAAGAGGACACAAACCATAGAGACAAAACTGAGAACTCCTTTATATTGTCATGTTTCAAAGAGCTACTACAAACCATCTTGGATTTAGAGTTCCAAATTCATCTTTCTATATAGGAGAGAACAGAGGGAACCCAAAATATAAAAACTGCTACTGTACACGAACGCTTCAACATAGAAGAACTAAATGTGGTGAGCCAAGTGGGATTTGTGTACTGATCATTACCACCAAGCATCAACAAGATTGTGTGAAAAAATATTTGCTGGTATTTCGGAAACGCGTTATTTCTTAGAAGCTGGCAACCCATCTCAATGAAAGTGCTTTTCCACAGTCTGTGCCTAGGGCTACTTAAAGAGGAAACAAACCATAGAGACAAAACTGAGAACTCCTTTATTTTGTCAAGTTTCAAAGCGCTACTACAAACCATGTTGGATTTAGAGTTCCAAAATCATCTATCTATATATGAGAGAACAGAGAGAAACCTAAATATAAAAACTGCTACTGTAGACGAACGTTTCAACCTAGAAGACCAAAATTTGGTGAGCCAAGTGGGATTTGTATATTGATCATTACCACCAAGTATCAACAAGATTGTGTGAAAAAATATTTGCTGGTATTTCGGAAACTCGTTATTTCTTAGAAGCTTGGCAACCCATCTCAATGAAAGTGCTTTCCACAGTCTGTGCCTAGGGCTTCTTTAAGAGGAAACAAACCATAGAGACAAAACTGAGAACTCCTTTATTTTGTCAAGTTTCAAAGAGCTACTACAAACCATGTTGGATTTAGAGTTCCAAATTCATCTATCTATATAGGAGAGAACAGAGGGAAACCTAAATATAAAAACTGCTACTGTACACGAACGCTTCAACATAGAAGAACTAAATTTGGTGAGCCAAGTGGGATTTGTGTACTGATCATTACCACCAAGTATCATCAAGATTGGGTGAAAAAATATTTGCTGGTATTTCGGAAACTCGTTATTTCTTAGAAGCTTGGCAACCCCTCTCAATGAAAGTACTTTTCCACAGTCTGTGCCTAGGGCTACTTGAAGAGGAAACAAACCATAGAGACAAAACTGAGAACTCCTTTATATTGTCATGTTTCAAAGAGCTACTACAAACCATGTTGGATTTAGAGTTCCAAATTCATCTTTCTATATAGGAGAGAACAGAGGGAACCCAAAATATAAAAACTGCTACTGTAGACGAACGCTTCAACCTAGAAGAACAAAATTTGGTGAGCCAAGTGGGATTTGTGTACTGATCATTAGCAACAAGTATCATCAAGATTGTGCGAAAAAATATTCGCTGGTATTTCGGAAACTCGTTATTTCTAAGAAGCTTGGCAATCCCTCTCAATTAAAGTGCTTTTCCACAGTCTGTGCCTAGGGCTACTTGAAGAGGAAACAAACCATAGAGACAAATCTGAGAACTCCTTTGTTTTGTCAAGTTTCAAAGAGCTACTACAAACCATGTTGGATTTAGAGTTCCAAATTCATCTATCTATATAGGAGAGAACAGAGGGAAACCTAAATATAAAAACTGCTACTGTACACGAACGCTTCAACTTTGAAGAACTAAATTTGGTGAGCCAAGTGGGATTTGTGTACTGATCATTACCACCAAGTACCAACAAGATTGTGTGAAAAAATATTTGCTGGTATTTCGGAAACCCGTTATTTCTTAGAAGCTTGGCAACCCATCTCAATGAAAGTACTTTCCACAGTCTGTTCCTAGGGCTACTTGAATAGGAAACAATCCATAGAGACAAAACTGAGAACTCCTTTATTTTGTCAAGTTTCAAAGAGCTACTACAAACCATGTTGGATTTAGAGTTCCAAATTAATCTATCTATATATGAGAGAAAAGAGTGAAACCTAAATATAAAAACTGCTACTGTAGACGAACGCTTCAACCTAGAAGAACAAAATTTGGTGAGCCAAGTGGGATTTGTGTACTGATCATGACCACCAAGTATCATCAAGATTGGGTGAAAAAATATTTGCTGGTATTTCGGAAACTCGTTATTTCTTAGAAGCTTGGGAACCCCTCTCAATGAAAGTGATTTTCCACAGTCTGTGCCTAGGGCTACTTGAAGAGGAAACAAACCATAGAGACAAAACTGAGAACTCCTTTATTTTGTCAAGTTTCAAAGAGCTACTACAAACCATGTTGGATTTAGAGTTCCAAATTAAGCTATCTATATAGGAGAGAACAGAGGGAAACCTAAATATAAAAGCTGCTACTGTAGACGAACGCTTCAACCTAGAAGAACAAAATGTGTTGAGCCAAGTGGGATTTGTGTACTGATCATTACCACCAAGCATCATCAAGATTTGGTGAAAAAATATTTGCTGGTATTTCGGAAACTAATTATTTCTTAGAACCTTGGCAACCCCTCTCAATGAAAGTGCTTTTCCACAGTCTGTGCCTAGGGCTACTTGAAGAGGAATCAAACCATAGAGACAAATCTGAGAACTCCTTCATTTTGTCAAGTTTCAAAGAGCTACTAAGAACCATGTTGAATTTAGAGTTCCAAATTCATCTATCTATATAGGAGAGAACAGAGGGAAACCTAAATATAAAAACTGCTACTGTAGACGAACGCTTCAACATAGAAGAACTAAATTTGGTGAGCCAAGTGGGATTTGTATAGTGATCATTACCACCAAGTATCATCAAGATTGGGTGAAAAAATATTTGCTGGTATTTCGGAAACTCGTTATTTCTTAGAAGCTTGGCAACCCCTCTCAATGAATGTGCTTTTCCACAGTCTGTGCCTAGGGCTACTTGAAGAGGGAACAAACCATAGAGACAAATCTGAGACCTCCTTTATTTTGTCAAGTTTCAAAGAGCTACTACAAACCATGTTGGATTTAGAGTTCCAAATTCATCTATCTATATAGGAGAGAACAGAGAGAAACCTAAATATAAAAACTGCTACTGTAGACGAACGCTTCAACCTAGAAGAACAAAATTTGGTGAGCCAAGTGGGATTTGTGTACTGATCATTACCACCAAGCATCAACAAGATTGTGTGAAAAAATATTTGCTGGTATTTCGGAAACGCGTTATTTCTTAGAAGCTTGGCAACCCATCTCAATGAAAGTGCTTTTCCACAGTCTGTGCCTAGGGCTACTTGAAGAGGAAACAAACCATAGAGACAAAACTGAGAACTCCTTTATTTTGTCAAGTTTCAAAGAGCTACTACAAACCATGTTGGATTTAGAGTTCCAAAATCATCTATCTATATATGAGAGAACAGAGAGAAACCTAAATATAAAAACTGCTACTGTAGACGAACGCTTCAACATAGAAGACCAAAATTTGGTGAGCCAAGTGGGATTTGTATACTGATCATTACCACCAAGTATCAACAAGATTGTGTGAAAAAATATTTGCTGGTATTTCGGAAACTCGTTATTTCTTAGAAGCTTGGCAACCCATCTCAATGAAAGTGCTATTCCACAGTCTGTGCTAGGGATACTTGAAGAGGAAACAAACCATAGAGACAAATCTGAGAACTCCTTTATTTTGTCAATTTTCAAAGAGCTACTACAAACCATGTTGGATTTAGAGTTCCAAATTCATCTATCTATATAGGAGAGAACAGAGGGAAACCTAAATATAAAAACTGCTTCTGTACACGAACGCTTCAACCTAGAAGAACTAAATTTGGTGAGCCAAGTGGGATTTGTGTACTGATCATTACCACCAAGTACCAACAAGATTGTGTGAAAAAATATTTGCTGGTATTTCGGAAACCCGTTATTTCTTAGAAGCTTGGCAACCCATCTCAATGAAAGTACTTTCCACAGTCTGTTCCTAGGGCTACTTGAATAGGAAACAATCCATAGAGACAAAACTGAGAACTCCTTTATTTTGTCAAGTTTCAAAGAGCTACTACAAACCATGTTGGATTTAGAGTTCCAAATTAATCTATCTATATATGAGAGAAAAGAGTGAAACCTAAATATAAAAACTGCTACTGTAGACGAACGCTTCAACCTAGAAGAACAAAATTTGGTGAGCCAAGTGGGATTTGTGTACTGATCATGACCACCAAGTATCATCAAGATTGGGTGAAAAAATATTTGCTGGTATTTCGGAAACTCGTTATTTCTTAGAAGCTTGGGAACCCCTCTCAATGAAAGTGATTTTCCACAGTCTGTGCCTAGGGCTACTTGAAGAGGAAACAAACCATAGAGACAAAACTGAGAACTCCTTTATTTTGTCAAGTTTCAAAGAGCTACTACAAACCATGTTGGATTTAGAGTTCCAAATTAAGCTATCTATATAGGAGAGAACAGAGGGAAACCTAAATATAAAAGCTGCTACTGTAGACGAACGCTTCAACCTAGAAGAACAAAATGTGTTGAGCCAAGTGGGATTTGTGTACTGATCATTACCACCAAGCATCATCAAGATTTGGTGAAAAAATATTTGCTGGTATTTCGGAAACTAATTATTTCTTAGAACCTTGGCAACCCCTCTCAATGAAAGTGCTTTTCCACAGTCTGTGCCTAGGGCTACTTGAAGAGGAATCAAACCATAGAGACAAATCTGAGAACTCCTTCATTTTGTCAAGTTTCAAAGAGCTACTAAGAACCATGTTGAATTTAGAGTTCCAAATTCATCTATCTATATAGGAGAGAACAGAGGGAAACCTAAATATAAAAACTGCTACTGTAGACGAACGCTTCAACATAGAAGAACTAAATTTGGTGAGCCAAGTGGGATTTGTATAGTGATCATTACCACCAAGTATCATCAAGATTGGGTGAAAAAATATTTGCTGGTATTTCGGAAACTCGTTATTTCTTAGAAGCTTGGCAACCCCTCTCAATGAATGTGCTTTTCCACAGTCTGTGCCTAGGGCTACTTGAAGAGGGAACAAACCATAGAGACAAATCTGAGACCTCCTTTATTTTGTCAAGTTTCAAAGAGCTACTACAAACCATGTTGGATTTAGAGTTCCAAATTCATCTATCTATATAGGAGAGAACAGAGAGAAACCTAAATATAAAAACTGCTACTGTAGACGAACGCTTCAACCTAGAAGAACAAAATTTGGTGAGCCAAGTGGGATTTGTGTACTGATCATTACCACCAAGCATCAACAAGATTGTGTGAAAAAATATTTGCTGGTATTTCGGAAACGCGTTATTTCTTAGAAGCTTGGCAACCCATCTCAATGAAAGTGCTTTTCCACAGTCTGTGCCTAGGGCTACTTGAAGAGGAAACAAACCATAGAGACAAAACTGAGAACTCCTTTATTTTGTCAAGTTTCAAAGAGCTACTACAAACCATGTTGGATTTAGAGTTCCAAAATCATCTATCTATATATGAGAGAACAGAGAGAAACCTAAATATAAAAACTGCTACTGTAGACGAACGCTTCAACATAGAAGACCAAAATTTGGTGAGCCAAGTGGGATTTGTATACTGATCATTACCACCAAGTATCAACAAGATTGTGTGAAAAAATATTTGCTGGTATTTCGGAAACTCGTTATTTCTTAGAAGCTTGGCAACCCATCTCAATGAAAGTGCTATTCCACAGTCTGTGCTAGGGATACTTGAAGAACAAACCATAGAGACAAATCTGAGAACTCCTTTATTTTGTCAATTTTCAAAGAGCTACTACAAACCATGTTGGATTTAGAGTTCCAAATTCATCTATCTATATAGGAGAGAACAGAGGGAAACCTAAATATAAAAACTGCTTCTGTACACGAACGCTTCAACCTAGAAGAACTAAATTGGTGAGCCAAGTGGGATTTGTGTACTGATCATTACCACCAAGTACCAACAAGATTGTGTGAAAAAATATTTGCTGCTATTTCGGAAACGCGTTATTTTCTTAGAAGCTTGCCAACCCATCTAAATGAAAGTGCTTTCCACAGTCTGTGCCTAGGGCTACTTGAAGAGGAAACAATCCATAGAGACAAAACTGAGAACTCCTTTATTTTTTCAATTTTCAAAGAGCTACTACAACCATGTTGGATTTAGAGTTCCAAATTCATCTATCTATATATGAGAGAACAGAGTGAAACCTAAATATAAAAACTGCTACTGTAGACGAACGCTTCAACCTAGAAGAACAAAATTTGGTGAGCCAAGTGGGATTTGTATAGTGATCATTACCACCAAGTATCATCAAGATTGGGTGAAAAAATATTTGCTGGTATTTCGGAAACTCGTTATTTCTTAGAAGCTTGTCAACCCCTCTCAATGAATGTGCTTTTCCACAGTCTGTGCCTAGGGCTACTTGAAGAGGGAACAAACCATAGAGACAAATCTGAGACCTCCTTTATTTTGTCAAGTTTCAAAGAGCTACTACAAACCATGTTGGATTTAGAGTTCCAAATTCATCTATCTATATAGGAGAGAACAGAGAGAAACCTAAATATAAAAACTGCTATTGTAGACGAACGCTTCAACCTAGAAGAACAAAATTTGCTGAGCCAAGTGGGATTTGTGTACTGATCATTACCACCAAGCATCAACAAGATTGTGTGAAAAATATTTGCTGGTATTTCGGAAACTCGTTATTTCTTAGAAGCTTGGCAACCCATCTCAATGAAAGTGCTATTCCACAGTCTGTGCTAGGGATACTTGAAGAGGAAACAAACCATAGAGACAAATCTGAGACTCCTTTATTTTGTCAATTTTCAAGAGCTACTACAAACCATGTTGGATTTAGAGTTCCAAATTCATCTATCTATATAGGAGAGAACAGAGGGAAACCTAAATATAAAAACTGCTTCTGTACACGAACGCTTCAACCTAGAAGAACTAAATTTGGTGAGCCAAGTGGGATTTGTGTACTGATCATTACCACCAAGTACCAACAAGATTGTGTGAAAAAATATTTGCTGGTATTTCGGAAACCCGTTATTTCTTAGAAGCTTGGCAACCCATCTCAATGAAAGTACTTTCCACAGTCTGTGCCTAGGGCTACTTGAATAGGAAACAATCCATAGAGACAAAACTGAGAACTCCTTTATTTTGTCAAGTTTCAAAGAGCTACTACAAACCATGTTGGATTTAGAGTTCCAAATTCATCTATCTATACATGAGAGAAAAGAGTGAAACCTAAATATAAAAACTGCTACTGTAGACGAACGCTTCAACCTAGAAGAACAAAATTTGGTGAGCCAAGTGGGATTTGTGTACTGATCATGACCACCAAGTATCATCAAGATTGGGTGAAAAAATATTTGCTGGTATTTCGGAAACTCGTTATTTCTTAGAAGCTTGGGAACCCCTCTCAATGAAAGTGATTTTCCACAGTCTGTGCCTAGGGCTACTTGAAGAGGAAACAAACCATAGAGACAAAAACTGAGAACTCCTTTATTTTGTCAAGTTTCAAAGAGCTACTACAAACCATGTTGGATTTAGAGTTCCAAATTAAGCTATCTATATAGGAGAGAACAGAGGGAAACCTAAATATAAAAGCTGCTACTGTAGACGAACGCTTCAACCTAGAAGAACAAAATGTGGTGAGCCAAGTGGGATTTTTGTACTGATCATTACCACCAAGTATCAACAAGATTGTGTGAAAAAATATTTGCTGGTATTTCGGAAACGCGTTATTTCTTAGAAGCTTGCCAACCCATCTAAATGAAAGTGCTTTCCACAGTCTGTGCCTAGGGCTACTTGAAGAGGATACAATCCATAGAGACAAAACTGAGAACTCCTTTATTTTTTCAATTTTCAAAGAGCTACTACAAACCATGTTGGATTTAGTGTTCCAAATTCATCTATCTA
>NW_027510860.1:0-30442 GCF_048772815.1 Callospermophilus lateralis
TCTCTGGTTACGGCTACTTGAAGAGGAACAAACCATAGAGACAAAACTCAGAACTACTTTTTTTTGTCAAGTTTCAAAGAGCGACTACAAACCATGTTTTATTTAGAGTTCCAAATTAATCTATCTATATAGGAGAGAACAGAAGAAAACCTAAATATAAAAACGACTACTGTAGACGAACGCTTCAACCTAGAAGAACAAAATTTGGTGAGCCAAGTGGGATTTGTGTACTGATCATTACCACCAATTATCACCAAGATTGGGTGAAAAAATATTTGCTGGTATTTCAGAAACTCGTTATTTCTTAGAAGCTTCGCCACCCCTCTCAATGAAAGTGCTTTTCCACAGTCTGTGCCTAGGGCTACTTGAAGAGGAAAAAACCACAGAGACAAAACTAAGAACTACTTTATTTTGTCAAGTTTCAAAGAGCTACAACAAACCATGTTGGATTTAGAGTTCCGAATTCATATATCTATATAGGAGAGAACAGAGTAAAACCTAAATATAAAAACTGCTACTGTAGACGAACGCTTAAACCTAGAAGAACAAAATTTGGTGAGCCCAGTGGCATTTGGGTACTGATTATTACCACCAAGTATCAACAAGACTGGATGAAAAAGTATTTGCTGGTATTTCGGAAACTCGTTATTTCTTAGAAGCTTGGCAACCCTTCTCAATGACAGTGCTTTTCCACCGTCTGTGCCTGGGGCTACTTGAAGAGGAAACAAACCATAGAGACAAAACTGAGAACTCCTTTTTTTTGTCAAGTTTCAAAGAGCTACTACAAACCATGTTGGATTTAGAGTTCCAAATTCATCTATCTACATAGCAGAGAACAGAGGGAATCCTAAAAATAAAAACTGCTACTGTAAAGGAATGCTTCAACCTAGAAGAACAAAATTTGTGAGCCAAGTGGGATTTGTGCACCGATCATTACCACCACGTATCATCAAGATTGGGTGAAAAAATATTTGCTGGTATTTCGGAAACTCGTAATTTCTTGGATGCTTGGCAACCCCTTTCAATGAAAGTGCTTTTGCACAGTCTCTGCTTAAGGCTACTGGAAGAGGAAACAAACCATAGAGACAAAACTGAGAACTAATTTTTTTCTGTCAAGTTTCAAAGAGCTACTACAAACCATGTTGGATTTAGAGTTCCAAATTCATCTATCTACATAGAAGAGAACAGAGTGAAACCTAAACATAAAAACTGATACTGTAGATGAACGCTTCAACCTAGAAGAACAAAATTTGGTGAGCCAAGTGGGATTTGTGTACCGATCATTACCACCAAGTATCATCAAGATTGGGTGAAAAAATATTTCTTGGTGTTTCAGAAACTCGTTATTTCTTGGAAGCTTGGCAACCCCTTTCAATGAAAGTGCTTTTCCACAGTCTCTGGTTAGGGCTACTTGAAGAGGAACAAACCATAGAGACAAAACTGAGAACTACTTTTTTTTGTCAAGTTTCAAAGAGCGACTACAAACCATGTTTTATTTAGAGTTCCAAATTAATCTATCTATATAGGAGAGAACAGAGGAAAACCTAAATATAAAAACGACTACTGTAGTCCAACGCTTCAACATAGAAGAACAAAATTTGGTGAGCCCAGTGCGATTTGTGTACTGATCATTACCACCAAGTATCATCAAGATTGGGTGAAAAAATATTTGCTTGTATTTCAGAAACTCGTTATTTCTTAGAAGCTTCGCAACCCCTCTCAATGAAAGTGCTTTTCCACAGTCTGTGCCTGGGGCTACTTGAAGAGGAAACAATCCATAGAGACAAAACTAAGAACTACTTTATTTTGTCAAGTTTCAAAGAGCTAAAACAAACCATGTTGGATTTAGAGTTCCAAATTCATCTATCTACATAGGAGAGAACCGAGGGAAACCTAAATATAAAAACTGCTACTGTAGACGAACGCTTCAACCTAGAAGAACAAAATTTGGTGAGTCAAGTGGGATTTGTGGACTGATCATTACCACCAAGTATCATCAAGATTGGGTGAAAAAATATTTGCTGGTATTTCAGAAACTCGTTATTTCTTGGAAGCTTGGCAACCCCTTTCAATCAAAGTGCTTATCCACAGTGTGTTCCTAGGGCTACTTGAAGAGGAAACAAACCATAGAGACAAAACTGAGAACTCTTTTATTTTGTCAAGTTTCAAAGAGCTACTACAAACCATGTTGGATTTAGAGTTCCAAATTCATCTATCTATATAGGAGAGAACAGAGGGAAATCTAAATATAAAAACGACTACTGTAGATGAACACTTCAACCTAGAAGAACAAAATTTGGTGAGCCAAGTGGGATTTGTGTACTTCCAATTACCACCACGTATCAACAAGATTGGGTAAAAAAATATTTGCTCGTATATCGGAAACTCGTTATCTTAGAAGCTTAGCAACCCGTCTAAATGAAAGTGCTTTTCCACAGTCTGTGCCTAGGGCTACTTGAAGTGGAAACAAACCATAGAGACAAAACTGAGAACTACTTTATTTTGTCAAGTTTCAAAGAGCTACTACAAACCATGTTGGATTTAGAGTTCCAAATTCATCTATCTATATAGGAGAGAACAAAGTGAAACCAAAAATAAAAACTGCAACTGTAAACGAAAGTTTCCACCTAGAAGAACAAAATTTGGTGAGCCAAGTGGGATATGTGTACTTGTCATTACCACCACGTATCATCAAGATTGGGTTAAAAAATATTTGCTGGTATTTCGGAAACTCGTAATTTATTGGAAGCTTGGAAACCCCTTTTAATGAAAGTGCTTTTCCACTGTCTGTGCCTAGGGCTACTTAAAGTGGAAACAAACCATGGAGACAAAACTGAGAACTCTTTTATTTTGTCAAGTTTCAAAGAGCTACTACAAACCATGTTGGATTTAGAGATCCAAATTCATCTATCTATATAGGAGAGAACAGAGGGAAACCTAAAAATAAAAACCGCTACTGCAAAGGAACGCTTCAACCTAGAAGAACAAAATTTGGTGAGTCAAGTGGGATTTGTGTACTGATCATTACCACCAAGTATCATCAAGATTGGGTGAAAAATATTTGCTGGTATTTCGGAAACTCCTAATTTCTTGGAAGCTTGGCCATCCCTTTCCATGAAAGTGCTTTTCCACAGCCTCTGCTTAAGGCTACTTGAAGAGGAAACAAACCATAGAGACAAAACTGAGAACTACTTTTTTTTGTCAAGTTTCAAGGAGCTACTACAAACCATGTTGCATTTAGAGTCCCAAATTCATCTATCAATATAGGAGAGAACAGAGGGAATCCTAAATATAAAAAAGAATACTGTAGATGAACGCTTCAACCTAGAAGAACGACATTTGGTGAGCCAAGTGGGATTTGTGTACTTGTCATTAGCACCACGTATCATCAAGATTGGGTCAAAAAATATTTGCTAGTATTTCGGAAACTCGTTATTTCTTGGAATCTTGGCAACCTCTTTCAATGAAAGTGCTTTTCCACAGTCTCTTCTTTGGGCTCCTTGAAGAGTAAACAAATTATAGAGAACAAACTGAGAACTCCTTTATTTTGTCAAGTTTCAAAGAGCTACTACAAACCATGTTGGATTTTGAGTTCCAAATTCATCTATCTACATAGGAGAGAACAGAGTGAAACATAAGAATAAAAACTGCTACTGTAGAAGAACGCGTCAACCTAGAGGAAGAAAATTTGGTGAGCCAAGTGGGATTTCTGTACTGATCATTACCACCAAGTATCATCAAGATTGTGTGAAAAAATATTTGCTGGTATTTCGGAAACTCGTTATTTCTTAGAAGCTTGGCAAACCCTCTCAATGAAAGTGCTTTTCCACAGTCTGTGCCTAGGGCTACTTGAAGAGGAAACAAACCATAGAGACAAAACTGAGAACTCCTTTATTGTGTCAAGTTTCAAAGAGCTACTAGAAACCTTGTAGGATTTAGAGTTCCAAATTCATCTATCTATAGGAGAGAACAGAGTGAAACCTAAAAATAAAAACTGCTATTGTAAACGAACGCTTCAACATAGAAGAACAAAATTTGTTGAGCCAAGTGGGATTTGTGTACTTGTCATTACCACCACGTATCATCAAGATTGGGTGAAAAAATATTTGCTGGTATTTCGGAAACTCGTAATTTCTTGGATGCTTGGCAACCCCTTTCAATGAAAGTGCTTTTGTACAGTCTCTGCTTAAGGCTACTGGAAGAGGAAACAAACCATAGAGACAAAACTGAGAACTAATTTTTTTCTGTCAAGTTTCAAAGAGCTACTACAAACCATGTTGGATATAGAGTTCCAAATTCATCTATCTACATAGAAGAGAACAGAGTGAAACCTAAACATAAAAACTGATACTGTAGATGAACGCTTCAACCTAGAAGAACAAAATTTGGTGAGCCAAGTGGGATTTGTGTACCGATCATTACCACCAAGTATCATCAAGATTGGGTGAAAAAATATTTGCTGGTGTTTCAGAAACTCGTTATTTCTTGGAAGCTTGGCAACCCCTTTCAATGAAAGTGCTTTTCCACAGTCTCTGGTTAGGGCTACTTGAAGAGGAACAAACCATAGAGACAAAACTGAGAACTACTTTTTTTTGTCAAGTTTCAAAGAGCGACTACAAACCATGTTTTATTTAGAGTTCCAAATTAATCTATCTATATAGGAGAGAACAGAGGAAAACCTAAATATAAAAACGACTACTGTAGTCCAACGCTTCAACATAGAAGAACAAAATTTGGTGAGCCCAGTGCGATTTGTGTACTGATCATTACCACCAAGTATCATCAAGATTGGGTGAAAAAATATTTGCTTGTATTTTAGAAACTCGTTATTTCTTAGAAGCTTCGCAACCCCTCTCAATGAAAGTGCTTTTCCACAGTCTGTGCCAAGGGCTACTTGAAGAGAAAAAAAAATCATAGAGACAAAACTGAGAACTCCTTTATTTTGTCAAGTTTCAAAGAGCTACTAAAAACCATGTTGGATTTAGAGTTCCAAATTCATCTATCTATATAGGAGAGAACAGAGGGAAATCTAAATATAAAAACGACTAATGTAGATGAACACTTCAACCTAGAAGAACAAAATTTGGTGAGCCAAGTGGGATTTGTGTACTTCCAATTACCACCACGTATCAACAAGATTGGGTAAAAAAATATTTGCTCCTATATCTTAAACTCGTTATCTTAGAAGCTTAGCAACCCGTCTAAATGAAAGTGCTTTTCCACAGTCTGTGCCTAGGGCTACTTGAAGAGGAAACAAACCATAGAGACAAAACTGAGAACTACTTTATTTTGTCAAGTTTCAAAGAGCTACTACTAACCATGTTGGATTTAGAGTTCCAAATTAATCTATCTATATAGGAGAGAACAGTGTGAAACCTAAAAATATAAACTGCTATTGTAAACGAACGCTTCAACCTAGAAGAACAAAATTTGGTGAGTCAAGTGGGATTTGTGTACTTGTCATTACCACGACGTATCATCCAGATTGGGAGAAAAAATGTTTGCTGGTATTTCGGAAACTCGTTATTTCTTGGAAGCTTGGCAACCCCTTTCAATGACAGTGCTTTTCCACAGTCTCTGCTTCGTGCTACTTGAAGAGGAAACAAACCATAGAGACAAACTGAGAAGTACTTTTTTTTTGTCAAGTTTCAAAGTGCGACTACAAACCATGTTGGATTTAGAGTTCCAAATTCATCTATCTATATAGGAGAGAACAAAGTGAAACGAAAAATAAAAACTGCAACTGTAAACGAAAGTTTCCACCTAGAAGAACAAAATTTGGTGAGCCAAGTGGGATATGTGTACTTGTCATTACCACCACGTATCATCAAGATTGGGTTAAAAAATATTTGCTGGTATTTCGGAAACTCGTAATTTATTGGAAGCTTGGAAAACCCTTTTAATGAAAGTGCTTTTCCACTGTCTGTGCCTAGGGCTACTTAAAGTGGAAACAAACCATGGAGACAAAACTGAGAACTCTTTTATTTTGTCAAGTTTCAAAGAGCTACTACAAACCATGTTGGATTTAGAGTTCCAAATTCATCTATCTATATACGAGAGAACAGAGGGAAACCTAAAAATAAAAACCGCTACTGTAAAGGAACGCTTCAACCTAGAAGAACAAAATTTGGTGAGTCAAGTGGGATTTGTGTACTGATCATTACCACCAAGTATCATCAAGATTGGGTGAAAAAATATTTGCTGGTATTTCGGAAACTCGTAATTTCTTGGAAGCTTGGCCATCCCTTTCCATGAAAGTGCTTTTCCACAGCCTCTGCTTAAGGCTACTTGAAGAGGAAACAAACCATAGAGACAAAACTGAGAACTACTTTTTTTTGTCAAGTTTCAAGGAGCTACTACAAACCATGTTGCATTTAGAGTCCCAAATTCATCTATCAATATAGGAGAGAACAGAGGGAAACCTAAATATAAAAAAGAATACTGTAGATGAACGCTTCAACCTAGAAGAACGACATTTGGTGAGCCAAGTGGGATTTGTGTACTTGTCATTAGAACCACGTATCATCAAGATTGGGTCAAAAAATATTTGCTGGTATTTCGGAAACTCGTTATTTCTTGGAATCTTGGCAACCTCTTTCAATGAAAGTGCTTTTCCACAGTCTCTTCTTTGGGCTCCTTGAAGAGTAAACAAATTATAGAGAACAAACTGAGAACTCCTTTATTTTGTCAAGTTTCAAAGAGCTACTACAAACCATGTTGGATTTTGAGTTCCAAATTCAACTATCTACATAGGAGAAAACAGAGTGAAACATAAGAATAAAACTGCTACTGTAGAAGAACGCTTCAACCTAGAGGAAGAAAATTTGGTTAGCCAAGTGGATTTGTGTACTGATCATTACCACCAAGTATCATCAAGATTGTGTGAAAAAATATTTGCTGGTATTTCGGAAACTCGTTATTTCTTAGAAGCTTGGCAAACCTTCTCAGTGAAAGTGGTTTTCCACTGTCTGTGCCTAGGGCTACTTGAAGAGGAAACAAACCATAGAGACAAAACTGAGAACTCCTTTATTGTGTCAAGTTTCAAAGAGCTACTAGAAACCATGTTGGATTTAGAGTTCCAAATTCATCTATCTATATAGGAGAGAACAGAGTGAAACCTAAAAATAAAAACTGCTATTGTAAACGAACGCTTCAACATAGAAGAACAAAATTTGTTGAGCCAAGTGGGATTTGTGTACTTGTCATTACCACCATGTATCATCAAGATTGGGTGAAAAAATATTTGCTGGTATTTCGGAAACTCGTTATTTCTAGAAGCTTGGCAACCCCTCTCAATTAAAGTGCTTTTCCACAGTCTGTGCCTAGGGCTACTTGAAGGGGAATCCAACCATAAAGACAAAACTGAGAAGTCCTTTATTTTGTCAAGTTTCAAAAAGCTACTACAAACCATGTTGGATTTAGAGTACCAAATTAATCTATATATATAGGAGAGAACAGAGGAAAACCTAAAAATAAAAACTGCTACAGTAAATGAACGCTTCAACCTAGAAGAACAAAATTTGGTGAGCCAAGTGGGATTTGTGTACCGATCATTACCACCACGTATCAACAAGATTGGGTGAAAAAATATTTGCTGGTATTTCGGAAACTCGTAATTTCTTGGAAGCTTGGCAACCCCTTTCAATGAAAGTGCTTTTCCACAGTCTCTGCTTAGGGCTACTTGAAGAGGAAACAAATCATAGAGACAAAACTGAAAACTACTTTATTTTTTTGTCAAGCTTCAAAGAGCTACTACAAACCATGTTGCATTTAGAGTTCCAAAGTCATCTATCTATATAGGAGAGAACAGAGGGAAAACTAAAAATAAAAACTGCTACTGTAAACGAAGGCTTCAACCTAGAAGAACAAAATTGGTGAGCCAAGTGTGATATGTGTGCTTGTCATTACCACCACGTATCATCCAGATTGGGTGAAAAAATATTTGCTGGTATTTCGGAAACTCATAATTTCTTGGTAGCTTGGCAACCCCTGTCAATGAAAGTGATTTTCTACAGTCTTTGATTAGGGCTACTTGAAGAAAAAACAAACCATAGAGACAAAACTGAGAAGTACTTTTTTTGTCAGGTTTCAAAGAGCTACTACAAACCATGTTGGATTTATTGTTCCAAATTCATCTATCTACATAGAAGAGAACAGAGTGAAACCTAAATATAAAAACTGATACTGTAGATGAACGCTTCAACCTAGAAGAACAAAATTTGGTGAGCCAAGTGGGATTTGTGTACCGATCATTACCACCAAGTATCATCAAGATTGGGTGAAAAAATATTTGCTGGTGTTTCAGAAACTCGTTATTTCTTGGAAGCTTGGCCATCCCTTTCCATGAAAGTGCTTTTCCACAGCCTCTGCTTAAGGCTACTTGAAGAGGAACAAACCATAGAGACAAAACTGAGAACTACTTTTTTTGTCAAGTTTCAAAGAGCGACTACAAACCATGTTTTATTTAGAGTTCCAAATTAATCTATCTATATAGGAGAGAACAGAGGAAAACCTGAATATAAAAACCACTACTGTAGACGAACGCTTCAACCTAGAAGAACAAAATTTGGTGAGCCAAGTGGGATTTGTGTACTGATCATTACGACCAAGTATCATCAAGATTGGGTGAAAAAATATTTGCTGGTATTTCAGAAACTCGTTATTTCTTAGAAGCTTCGCCACCCCTCAAAATGATAGTGCTTTTCCACAGTCTGTGCCTAGGGCTACTTGAAGAGGAAACAAACCATAGAGACAAAACTGAGAACTCCTTTATTTTGTCAGGTTTCAAAGAGCTACTACAAACCATGTTGGATTTAGAGTTCCAAATTGATCTATATATATAGGAGAGAACAGAGTGAAACCTAAAAATATAAACTGCTACTTGAAACGAACGCTTCAACCTAGAAGAACAAAATTTGGTGAGCCATGAGGGATTTGTGTACTTGTCATTACCACCACGTATCATCAAGATTGGGTGAAAAAATATTTATGGTATTTCGGAAACTCGTAATTTCTTGGAAGCTTGGCAACCCCTTTCAATGAAAGTGCTTTTCCACAGTCTCTGCTTAGGGCTACTTGAAGAGGAAACAAATCATAGAGACAAAACTAAGAACTACTTTTTTTTGTCAAGTTTCAAAGAGATACTACAAACCATGTTGGATTTAGAGTTCCAAATTAATCTATCTATATAGGAGAGAACAGAGGAAAACCTAAATATAAAAACGACTACTGTAGCCGAACGCTTCAACCTAGAAGAACAAAATTTGGTGAGCCAAATTGGAGTTGTGTACTTGTCATTACCACCACGTATCATCAAGATTGGGTAAAAAAATATTTGCTGGTATTTCGGAAACTCTTTATTTCTTAGAAGCTTTGCAACCTCTCTCAATGAAAGTGCTTTTCCACAGTCTGTGCCTAGGGCTACTTGAAGAAGAAACAAACCATAGCGACAAAACTGAGAACTCCTTTATTTTGTCAAGTTTCAAAGAGCTACTACAAACCATGTTGGATTCAGAGTTCCAAATTCATCTATCTATATAGGAGAGAAGAGAGGGAAACCTGAAAATATAAACTGCTTCTGTAAACGAACGCTTCAACCTAGAAGACCAAAATGTGGTGTGTCAAGTGGGATTTGTGTACCGATCATTACCACCAAGTATCATCAAGTTTGGGTGAAAAAATATTTGCTGGTATTTCGGAAACTCGTTATTTCTTGGAAGCTTGGCAATCCCTCTCAATGAAAGTGCATTTCCACAGTCTGTGCCTTGGGCTACTTGAAGGGGAAACAAAACATAGAGACAAAACTGAGAACTCCTTTATTTTGTCAAGTTTCAAAGAGCTACTACAAACCATGTTGGATTTAGAGTTCCAAATTCATCTATGTATATAGGAGAGAACAGAGTGAAACCAAAAATAAAAACTGCACTGTAAATGAACGCTTCCTCCTAGAAGAACAAAATGTTTAGAGGCAAGTGGAATTTGTGTACTTGTCATTACCACCACGTATCATCAAGATTGGGTGAAAAAATATTTGCTGCTATTTCTGAAACTCGTAATTTATAGGAAGCTTGGCAACCCTTTTTAATGAAAGTGCTTTTCCACAGTCTCTGCTTAGGGCTACTTGAAGAGGAAACAAATCATAGAGACAAAACTGAGAACTACTTTTTTTTTTGTCAAGTTTCAAAGAGCGACTACAAACCATGTTGGATTTAGAGTTCCAAATTAATCTATCTAGATAGGAGTGAACAGAGGGAAACCTAAATATAAAAACGACTACTGTAGACCAACGCTTCAACCTAGAAGAACAAAATTTGATGAGCCAAGTGGGATTTGTGTCCTTGTCATTACCACCAGGTATCATCCAGATTTGGGTGAAAGAATATTTGCTGGTATTTCGGAAACTCGTTATTTCTTGGAAGCTTGGCAATCCCTCTCAATGAAAGTGCATTTCCACAGTCTGTGCCTTGGGCTACTTGAAGGGGAAACAAAACATAGAGACAAAACTGAGAACTCCTTTATTTTGTCAAGTTTCAAAGAGCTACTACAAACAACGTTGGATTTAGAGTTCCAAATTCATCTATCTACATAGAAGAGAAAAGAGTGAAACCTAAACATAAAAACTCATACTGTAGATGAACGCTTCAACCTAGAAGAACAAAATTTGGTGAGCCATGTGGGATTTGTGTACCGATCATTACCACCAAGTATCATCAAGATTGGGTGAAAAAATATTTGCTGGTGTTTCAGAAACTCGTTATTTCTTGGAAGCTTGGCAACCCCATTCAATGAAAGTGCTTTTCCACAGTCTCTGCTTAGGACTACTTGAAGAGGAAACAAAGCATAGAGACAAAATTGAGAACTATTTATTTGTCAAGTTTCAAAGAACTACTACAAACCATGTTGGATTTAGAGTTCCAAATTCATCTATCTATATTGGAGAGAACAGAGTGAAACCTAAAAATAAAAACTGCTACTTGAAACGAACTCTTCAACCTAGAAGAACAAAATTTGATGAGCCAAGTGGGATTTGTGTACTTGTCATTACCACCAAGTATCATCAAGATTCGGTGAAAAAATATATGCTGGTATTTCGAAAACTCGTTATTTCTTAGAAGCTTGGCAACCCCTTTCAATGAAAGTGCTTTTCCAAAGTCTCTGCTTAGGGCTACTTGAAGAGGACACAAATTATAGAGACAAAGCTGAGAACTCTTTTATTTTGTCAAATTTCAAAGAGCTACTACAAACCATGTTGGATTTAGAGTTCCCAATTCATCTATCTACATAGGAGAGAACAGAGTGAAACCTAAACATAAAAACTGTTACTGTAGACGAACACTTCAACCTAGAAGAACAAACATTGGTGAGCCAAGTGGGATTTGTGTACTGATCATTACCACCAATTATCATCAAGATTGGGTGAAATAATATTTGCTGGTATTTCAGAAACTCGTTATTTCTTAGAAGCTTGGCAACCCCTCTCAATGAAAGTGCTTTTCCACAGTCTCTGCCCAGGGCTACCTGAAGAGGAAACAAACCATAGATACAAAACTGAGAACTCCTTTATTTTGTCAAGTTTCAAAGAGCTACTAGAAACCATGTTGGATTTAGAGTTCCAAATTCATCTATCTATATCGGAGAGAACAGAGTGAAACCTAAAAATAATAACTGCTACTTGAAACGAACTCTTCAACCTAGAAGAACAAAATTTGGTGAGCCATGTGGGATTTGTGTACTTGTCATTACCATCACGTATCATCAAGATTGGGTGATAAAATATTTGCTGGTATTCGGAAACTCGTTATTTCTTGGAAGCTTGGCAACCTCTTTCAATGAAAGTGCTTATCCACAGTCTTTCTTAGGGCTCCTTGAAGAGTAAACAAATTATAGAGAACAAACTGAGAACTCCTTTATTTTGTCAAGTTTCAAAGATCTACTACAAACCATGTTGGATTTAGAGTTCCAAATTCATCTATCTATATAGGAGAGAACAGAGGAAAACCTAAAAATAAAAACTGCTACAGTAAATGAACGCTTCAACCTAGAAGAACAAAATTTGGTGAGCCAAGTGGATTTGTGTACCGATCATTACCACCACGTATCAACAAGATTGGGTGAAAAAATATTTGCTGGTATTTCGGAAACTCGTAATTTCTTGGAAGCTTGACAACCCCTTTCAATGAAAGTGCTTTTCCACAGTCTCTGCTTAGGGCTACTAGAATAGGAAACAAATCATAAAGACAAAACTGAGAACTAGTTTTTTTTTTCAAGTTTCAAAGAGCTACTACAAACCATGGTTGATTTAGAGTTCCAAAGTCATCTATCTATATAGGAGAGAACACAGGGAAACCTAAAAATAAAAACTGCTACGGTCAACGAACGCTTCAACCTAGAAGAACTAAATTTGGTGACCCAAGTGGGATTTGTGTACTTGTCATTAAAACCAAGTATCATCAAGATTGGGTTAAAAAATATATGCTGGTATTTCGGAAACTCATAATTTCTTGGAAATTTGGCAACCCATTTCAATGAAAGTGCTTTTCCAAAGTCTCTGCTTTGGGCTACTTGAAGAGGACACAAATTATAGAGACAAAGCTGAGAACTCTTTTATTTTGTCAAGTTTCAAAGAGCTACTACAAACCATGTTGGATTTAGAGTTCCAAATTCATCTATCTAGATAGGAATTAACAGAGTGAAACCTAAACATAAAAACTGTTACTGTAGACGAACACTTCAACCTAGAAGAACAAACATTGGTGAGCCAAGTGGGATTTGTGTTCTGATCATTACCACCAATTATCATCAAGATTGGGTGAAATAATATTTGCTGGTATTTCAGAAACTCGTTATTTCTTAGAAGCTTGGCAACCCCTCTCAATGAAAGTGCTTTTCCACAGTCTCTGCCCAGGGCTACCTGAAGAGGAAACAAACCATAGATACAAAACTGAGAACTCCTTTATTTTGTCAAGTTTCAAAGAGCTACTAGAAACCATGTTGGATTTAGAGTTCCAAATTCATCTATCTATTTCGGAGAGAACAGAGTGAAACCTAAAAATAATAACTGCTACTTGAAACGAACTCTTCAACCTAGAAGAACAAAATTTAGTGAGCCATGTGGGATTTGTGTACTTGTCATTACCATCACGTATCATCAAGATTGGGTGATAAAATATTTGCTGGTATTCGGAAACTCGTTATTTCTTGGAAGCTTGGCAACCTCTTTCAATGAAAGTGCTTATCCACAGTCTTTCTTAGGGCTCCTTGAAGAGTAAACAAATTATAGAGAACAAACTGAGATCTCCTTTATTTTGTCAAGTTTCAAAGAGCTACAACAAACCATGTTGGATTTTGAGTTCCAAATTCATCTATCTACATAGGAGAGAACAGAGTGAAACCTAAGAATAAAAACTGCTACTGTAGACGAACGCGTTAACCTAGAGGAAGAAAATTTGGTTAGCCAAGTGGGATTTGTGTACTGATCATTACCACCAAGTATCATCAAGATTGGGTGAAAAAATATTTGCTGGTATTTCTGAAACTCGTTATTTCTTACAAGCTTGTCAAACCCTCTCAATGAAAGTGCTTTTCCACAGTCTGTGCCTAGGGCTACTTGAAGAGGAAAAAAACCATACAGACAAAACTGAGAACTCCTTTATTGTGTCAAGTTTCAAAGAGCTACTAGAAATCATGTTGGATTTAGAGTTCCAAATTCATCTATCTATATAGGAGAGAACAGAGTGAATCCTAAAAATAAAAACTGCTATTGTAAACGAACGCTTCAATATAGAAGAACAAAATTTGGTGAGCCAAGTGGGATTTGTGTACTTGTCATTACCACCAAGTATCATCAAGATTGGGTGAAAAAATATTTGCTGGAATTTCGGAAACTCGTTATTTCTTAGAAGCTTGGCAACCCCTCTCAAAGAAAGTGCTTTTCCACAGTCTGTGCCTAGGGATACTTGAAGGGGAAATAAACCATAAAGACAAAACTGAGAACTCCTTTATTTTGTCAAGTTTCAAAAAGCTTCTACAAACCATGTTGGATTTAGAGTTCCAAATTCATCTATCTATATAGGAGAGAACAGAGTGAAACCAAAAATAAAAACTGCTATTGTAAACGAACGCTTCAACCTAGAAGAACACAATTTGGTGAGCCAAGTGGTATTTGTGTACTGATCATTACCACCAGGATCATCAAGATTGGGTGAAAAAATATTTGCTGGTATTTTGGAAACTCGTTATTTCTTAGAAGCTTGGCAACAACTCCCAATGAAAGCGCTTTTCCACAGTCTGTGCCTAGTGCTACTTGAAGAGGAAACAAACCATACAGACAAAACTGAGAACTCCTTTATTTTGTCAAGTATCAGAGAGATACTACAAACCATGTTGATTTTAGAGTTCCAAATTCATCTATCTATATAGGAGAGAACAGAGGGAAACCTAAAAATAAAAACTGCTACTGTAAAAGAACGCTTCAACCTAGAAAAACAAAATTTGGTGAGCCAAGTGGGATTTGTGTACTTTTCATTACCACCACGTATCATCCAGACTGGGTGAAAAAATATTTGTTGGTATTTCGGAAACTCGTTATTTCTTGGAAGCTTGGCAACCCCTCTCAATGAAAGTGATTTTCCACAGTCTGTGCCTAGGGCTACTTGAAGAGGAAACAAACCATAGAGACAAAACTGAGAACTCCTTTATTTTGTCAAGTTTCAAAGAGCTACTACAAACCATGTTGGATTTAGAGTTCCAAATTCATCTATCTATATAGGAGAGAACAGAGGAAAACCTAAAAATAAAAACTGCTACAGTAAATGAACGCTTCAACCTAGAAGAAAAAAATTTGGTGAGCCAAGTGGGATTTGTGTACCGATCATTACCACCACGTATCAACAAGATTGGGTGAAAAAATATTTGCTGGTATTTCGGAAACTCGTAATTTCTTGGAAGCTTGGCAACCCCTTTCAATGAAAGTGCTTTTCCACAGTCTCTGCTTAGGGCTACTAGAAGAGGAATCAAATCATAAAGACAAAACTGAAAACTAGTTTTTTTTTTCAAGTTTCAAAGAGCTACTACAAACCTTGGTTGATTTAGAGTTCCAAAGTCATCTATCTATATAGGAGAGAACAGAGGGTAACCTAAAAATAAAAACTGCTACTCTAAACGAACGCTTCAACCTAGAAGAACAAAGTTTGGTGAGCCAAGTGCGATTTGTGTACTTGTCATTACCACCAAGTATCATCAAGATTGGGTGAAAAAATATTTGCTGGTATTTAGGAAACTCGTTATTTCTTAGAAGCTTGGCAACCCCACTCAATGAAATTGATTTTCCTCAGTCTGTGCCTAGGGCTACTTGAAGAGGAAACAAACCATAGAGACAAAACTGAGAACTCCTTTATTTTGTCAAGTTTCAAAGAGCTACTACAAACCATGTTTTATTTAGAGTTCCAAATTCATCTATCTATATAGGAGAGAACATAGTGAAACCTAAAAATAAAAACTCATATTGTAAACGAACGCTTCAACCTAGAAGAACAAAATATGTTGAGCCAAGTAAAATTTGTGTACTTATCATTACCCCCACGTATCATCAAGATTGGGTGAAAAAATATTTGCTGGTTTTTCGGAAACTCGTTATTTCTTAGAACCTTGGCAACACCTCTCAATGAAAGTGCTTTTCCAAAGTCTGTGCCTAGGGCTACTTGAAGGGGAAACAAACCATAGAGACAAAACTGAGAACTCCTTTATTTTGTCAAGTTTCAAAGATCTACTACAAACCATGTTGGATTTAGAGTTCCAAATTCATCTATCTATATAGGAGAGAACAGAGGAAAACCTAAAAATAAAAACTGCTACAGTAAATGAACGCTTCAACCTAGAAGAACAAAATTTGGTGAGCCAAGTGAAATTTGTGTACCGATCATTACCACCACGTATCAACAAGATTGGGTGAAAAAATATTTGCTGGTATTTCGGAAACTCGTAATTTCTTGGAAGCTTGGCAACCCCTTTCAATGAAAGTGCGTTTCCACAGTCACTGTTAGGGATACTTGAATAGGAAACAAATCATAAAGACAAAACTGAGAACTAGTTTTTTTTTTCAAGTTTCAAAGAGCTACTACAAACCATGGTTGATTTAGAGTTCCAAAGTCATCTATCTATATAGGAGAGAACACAGGGAAACCTAAAAATAAAAACTGCTACTGTCAACGAACGCTTCAACTTAGAAGAACTAAATTTGGTGACCCAAGTGGGATTTGTGTACTTATCATTAATACCAAGTATCATCAAGATTTGGTTAAAAAATATATGCTGGTATTTCGGAAACTCGTAATTTCTTGGAAATTTGGCAACCCATTTCAATGAAAGTGCTTTTCCAAAGTCTCTGCTTTGGGCTACTTGAAGAGGACACAAATTATAGAGACAAAGCTGAGAACTCTTTTATTTTGTCAAGTTTCAAAGAGCTACTACAAACCATGTTGGATTTAGAGTTCCAAATTCATCTATCTAAATAGGAATTAACAGAGTGAAACCTAAACATAAAAACTGTTACTGTAGACGAACACTTCAACCTAGAAGAACAAACATTGGTGAGCCAAGTGGGATTTGTGTACTGATCATTACCACCAATTATCATCAAGATTGGGTGAAATAATATTTGCTGGTATTTCAGAAACTCGTTATTTCTTAGAAGCTTGTCAACCCCTCTCAATGAAAGTGCTTTTCCACAGTCTCTGCCCAGGGCTACCTGAAGAGGAAACAAACCATAGATACAAAACTGAGAACTCCTTTATTTTGTCAAGTTTCAATGAGCTACTAGAAACCATGTTGTATTTAGAGTTCCAAATTCATCTATCTATATAGAAGAGAACAGAGTGAAACCTAAAAATAAAAACTGCTACTTGAAACGAGCGCTTCAACCTAGAAGAACAAAATTTGGTGAGCCATGTGGGATTTGTGTACTTGTCATTACCATCACGTATCATCAAGATTGGGTGATAAAATATTTGCTGGTATTTCGGAAACTCATTATTTCTTGGAAGCTTGGCAACCTCTTTCAATGAAAGTGCTTATCCACAGTCTTTCTTAGGGCTCCTTGAAGAGTAAACAAATTATAGAGAACAAACTGAGAACTCCTTTATTTTGTCAAGTTTCAAAGAGCTACAACAAACCATGTTGGATTTTGAGTTCCAAATTCATCTATCTACATAGGAGAGAACAGAGTGAAACCTAAGAATAAAAACTGCTACTGTAGACGAACGCGTTAACCTAGAGGAAAAAAATTTGGTTAGCCAAGTGGGACTTGTGTACTGCTCATTACCACCAAGTATCATCAAGATTGGGTGAAAAAATATTTGCTGGTATTTCGGAACCTCGTTATTTCTTACAAGCTTGGCAAACCCTCTCAATGAAAGTGCTTTTCCACAGTCTGTGCCTAGGGCTACTTGAAGAGGAAAAAAACCATAGAGACAAAACTGAGAACTCCTTTATTGTGTCAAGTTTCAAAGAGCTACTAGAAATCATGTTGGATTTAGAGTTCCAAATTCATCTATCTATATAGGAGAGAACAGAGTGAATCCTAAAAATAAAAACTGCTATTGTAAACGAACGCTTCAACATAGAAGAACAAAATTTGGTGAGCCAAGTGGGATTTGTGTACTTGTCATTACCACCAAGTATCGTCAAGATTGGGTGAAAAAATATTTGCTGGTATTTCGGAAACTCGTTATTTCGTAGAAGCTTGGCAACCCCTCTCAATGTAAGTGATTTTCCACAGTCTGTGCCTAGGTCTACTTGAAGAGGAAACAAACCATAGAGACAAAACTGAGAACTCCTTTATTGTGTCAAGTTTCAAAGAGCTACTAGAAACCATGTTGGATTTAGAGTTCCAAATTCATCTATCTATATAGGAGGAACAGAGTGAAACCTAAAAATAAAAACTGCTATTGAAAACGAACGCTTCAACCTAGAAGAACAAAATTTCTTGAGCCAAGTAGGATTTGTGTACTTGTCATTACCACCACGTATCATAAAGATTGGGTGAAAAAATATTTGCTGGTATTTCAGAAATCGTTATTTCTTAGAAGCTTGGTAACCCCTCTCAATGAAAGTGCTTTTCCACAGTCTGATCCTAGGGCTACTTGAATGGGAAACAAACCAAAAAGACAAAACTGAGAACTCCTTTATTTTGTCAAGTTTCAAAAAGCTACAACAAACCATGTTGGATTTAGAGTTCCAAATTCATCTGTCTATATAGAAGAGAACAGAGGAAAACCTAAAAATAAAAACTGCTGCAGTAAATGAACGCTTCAACCTAGAGGAACAATATTTGGTGAGCCAAGTGGGATTTGCGTCCTTGTCATTACCACCACGTATCATCCAGATTGGGTGAAAAAATATTTGCTGGTATTTCGGAAACTCATAATTTCTTGGAAGCTTGGCAACCCCTGTCAATGAAAGTGCTTTTCCACAGTCTCTTCCAGGGCTACTTGAAGAGGAAAGAAATTATAGAGACAAAACTGGGAACTCCTTTATTTTGTCAAGTTTCAATAAGCTACTACATACCATGTTGGATTTAGAGATCCAAATTCATCTATCTACATAGGAGAGAACAGAGTGAAACCTAAACATAAAAACTGCTATTGTAGACGAACGCTTCAACCTAGAAGAACAAAATTTGGTGAGCCAAGTGGGATTAGTGTACTTATTATTACAACCAAGTATCATCAAGATTGGGTGAAAAAATATTTGCTGGTTTTTAGGAAACTCGTTATTTTTTAGAAGCTTGGCAACCCCTCTCAATGAAAGTGCGTTTCCACAGTCTGTGCCTAGGGCTACTTGAAGGAGAAACAAACCATAGAGACAAAACTGAGACCTCCTTTATTTTGTCAAGTTTCAAAGAGCTACTAGAAACCCTGTTGGATTTAGAGTTCCAAATTCATCTATATACATAGGAGAGAACATTGTGAAAACTAAAAATAAAACTGCTATTGTAAACGAACGCTTCAAACTAGAAGAACAAAATTTGTTGAGCCAAGTAAAATTTGTGTACTTGTCATTACCACCACGTATCATCAAGATTTGTAGAAAAAATATTTGCTGGTTTTTAGGAAACTCGTTATTTCTTAGAAGCTTGGCAACCCCTCTCAATGAAAGTGCGTTTCCACAGTCTGTGCCTAGGGCTACTTGAAGGGGCAACAAACCATAGAGACAAAACTGAGAACTCCTTTATTTTGTCAAGTTTCAAAGAGCTACTACAAACCATGTTGGATTTAGAGTTCCAAATTCATCTATCTATATAGGAGAGAACAGAGTAAAACCTAAAAATAAAAAAATGCTACAGTAAATGAACGCTTCAACCTAGAAGAACAAAATTTGGTGAGCCAAGTGGGATTTGTGTACTTGTCATTACCACCACGTATCATCCAGATTGGGTTAAAAAATATTTGCTGGTATTTCGGAAACTCGTAATATCTTGGAAGCTTGGCAAACCCTGTCAATGAAAGTGCTTTTCCACAGTCTCTGCTTAGGGCTACTTGAAGGGGAAACAAATCATAGAGATAAAACTGAGAACTCCTTTATTTTGTCAAGTTTCAAAGAGCTACTACAAACCAGGTTGGATTTAGAGTTCCAAATTCATCTATCCATATAGGAGAGAACATAGTGAAACCTAAAAATAAAAACTGCTATTGTAAACGAACGCTTCAACCTAGAAGAACAAAATTTGTTGAGCCAAGTAAAATTTGTGTACTTGTCATTACCACCACGTATAATCAAGATTGGGTGTAAAAATATTTGCTTGTTTTTCTGAAACTCCTTATTTCTTAGAAGCTTGGCAACACCTCTGAATGAAAGTGCTTTTCCACAGTCTGTGCCTAGGGCTACTTGAAGGGGAAACAAACCATAGAGACAAAACTGAGAACTTTTTTATTTTGTCAAGTTTCAAAGAGCTACTACTAACCATGTTGGATTTAGAGTTCCAAATTCATCTATCTATATAGGAGAGAACAGAGTGAAATCTAAGAACAAAAACTGCTACTGTAATCGAACGCTTCAACCTAGAAAAACACAATTTGGTGATACAAGTGGGATTTTTGTTCTGATCATTATCACCAAGTATCATCAAGATTGGGTGAAAAAATATTTGGTGGGATTTCGGAAACTCGTAATTTCTTGGAAGCTTGGCAAACCCTTTCAATGAAAGTGCTTTTCCACAGTCTCTGCTTATGGCTACTAGAAGAGAAAACAAACCATAGAGACAAAACTGAGAACTAGTTTTTTTTTTCAAGTTTCAAATAGCTACTACAAACCATGGTTGATTTAGAGTTCCAAAGTCATCTATCTATATAGAAGAGAACAGAGGGAAACCTAAAAATAAAAACTGCTACTGTAAACGAACGCTTCACCTAGAAGAACAAAATTTGTTGAGCCAAGTGGGTTTTTGTTTACTTGTCATTACCACAATGTATCATCCAGATTGAGTTAAAAAATATTTGCTGCTATTTCGGAAACTCGTAATTTCTTGGAAGCTTGGCAAACCCTGTCAATGAAAGTGCATTTCCACAGTCTCTGCTTAGGGCTACTTGAAGGGGAAACAAACCATAGAGACAAAACTGAGAACTCCTTTATTTTGTTTAGTTTCAAAGAGCTACTACAAACCATGTTGGATTTAGAGTTCCAAATTCATCTATCTATATAGGAGAGAACAGAGGGAAACCTAAAAATAAAAACTGCTACTGTAGATGAACGCTTAAACATAGAAGAACAGAATTTGGTGAGGGGAAGTGGGACTTCTGTCCTGATCATTACCACCAAGTATCATCAGGATTGGGTGAAAAAATATCTGCTGGTATTTCGGAAACTCCTTATTTCTTAGAAGCTTGGCAACCCCTCTCAATGAAAGTGCTTTTCCACAGTCTGTGCCTAGGGCTACTTGAAGAGGAAATAAATCATAGAGACAAAACTGAGAACTACTTTATTTTGTCAAGTTTCAAAGAGCTACTACAAACCATGTTGGATTAAGAGTTCCAAATTATTCTATCTATATAGGAGAGAACAGAGTGAAACCTAAATATAAAAACTGCTACTGAAGACGAACGCTTCAAACTAGAAGAAGAAAATTTGGTGAGAGAAGTGGGGTTTGAGTACTTGTCATTACCAAGACGTATCATCCATTTCGGGTGAAAAAATATTTGCCGGTATTTCGGAAACGCGTAATTTCTTGGAAGCTTGGCAACCCCTTTCAATGAAAGTGCTTTTCCACAGTCATTGCTTAGGGCTACTTGAAGAGGAAACGAATTATAGAGACAAAACTGAGAACTCCTTTATTTGGTCAAGTTTCCAAGAGCTACTACAAACGACGTTGGACTTAGAGTTCCAAATTCATCTATCTATATAAGAGAGAACAGAGTGAAACCTACATATAAAATCTGCTACTGTACACGAACGCTTCAACATAGAAGAATACAATTTGGTGAGCCAAGTGGTTTTTGTGTACTGATCATTACCACCATGTATCATCAAGGTTGTGTGAAAAAATATTTGCTGGTATTTCGGAAACTCATTATTTCTTAGAAGCTTGGAAACCCCTCTCAATTTAAGTGTTTTCCATAGTCTCTGCTTAGGTCTACTTGAAGAGGAAAAAAACCATAGAGACAAAATTGAGAACTACTTTATTTTGTAAAGTTTCAAAGAGATACTACAAACCATGTTGGATTTACTGTTCCAAATTCATCTATCTACATAGGAGAGAACACAGGGAAACCTAAATATAAAAACTGCTACTGTAGACGAACGCTTCAACATAGAAGAACAAAATTTGGTGAGCCAGGTGGGATTTGTGTACTGATCATTACCACCAAGTATCATTAAGATTGGGTGAAAAAATATTTGCTGGTATTTCGGAAACTTGTTATTTCTTAGGAGCTTGGCAACCCCTCTCAATAAAACTGCTTTTCCACAGTGTGTGCGTAGGGCTATTTGAAGAGGAAACAAACCATAGAGACAAAACTGAGATCTCCTTAATTTTGCCAAGTTTCAAAGAGCTACTACAAACCATGTTGGATTTAGAGTTCCAAATTCATCTATCTATATAGGAGAGAACAGAGGGAAACCTAAATATAAAAACGACTACTGTAGACGAACGCTTCAACTGGAAGAATAAAATTTGGTGAGCCAAGTGGGATTTGTGTACCAATCATTACCACCAAGTATCATCAAGATTGTGTGAAAAAATATTTGCTAGTATTTCGGAAACTCGTTATTTCTTGGAAGCTTGGCAACACCTTTAAATGAGAGTGCTTTTCCACAGTCTCTGCTTATGGCTACTTGAAGAGGAAACAAACCATAGAGCCAAAACTGAGAACTACTTTTTTTGTCAAGTTTCAAAGAGCTACTACAAACCATGTTGGATTTAGAGTTCCAAATTCATCTATCTATATAGGAGAGAACAGAGTGATATCTAAGAACAAAAACTGCTACTGTAAACGAACGCTTCAACCTAGAAAAACACAATTTGGTGATACAAGTGGGATTTTTGTTCTGATCATTATCACCAAGTGTCATCAAGATTGGGTGAAAAAATATTTGGTGGGATTTCGGAAACTCGTAATTTCTTGGAAGCTTGGCAAACCCTTTCAATGAAAGTGCTTTTCCACAGTCTCTGCTTATGGCTACTAGAAGAGAAAACAAACCATAGAGACAAAACTGAGAACTACTATTTTTGTCAAGATTCAAAGAGCTACTACAAACCATGTTGGATTTAGAGTTCCAAATTCATCTATCTATATAGGAGAGAACAGAGTGAAACCAAAAATAAAAACTGCAACTGTAAACGAATGCTTCAACCTAGATAAACAAAATTTGTTGAGCCAAGAGGGATTTGTGTACTTCTGATTTCCAACACGTTTCATCAAGATTGGGTGAAAAAATATTTGCTGGAATTTCGGAAACTCGTAATTTCTTGGAAGCTTGGCAAGCTTTTTCAATGAAAGTGCTTTTACACAGTCTCTGCCTAGGGCTACTTGAAGAGGTAACAAGCCATAGAGACAAAACTGAGAACTCCTTCATTTTGTAAAGTTTCAAACAGCTACTACAAACCATTTTGGATTTAGAGTTCCAAATTCATCTATTTATATGGAAGAGAACAGAGTGAAACCTACAAATAAAAACTGCTATTGTAAACGAACGCTTCAACCTAGAAGAACACAATTTGGTGAGCCAAGTGGTATTTGTGTACTGATCATTACCACCAGGATCATCAAGATTGGGTGAAAAAATATTTGCTGGTATTTTGGAAACTCGTTATTTCTTAGAAGCTTGGCAACAATTCCCAATGAAAGTGCTTTTCCACAGTCTGTGCCTAGTGGTACTTGAAGAGGAAACAAACCATACAGACAAAACTGAGAACTCCTTTATTTTATCAAGTATCAGAGAGATACTACAAACCATGTTGATTTTAGAGTTCCAAATTCATCTATCTATATAGGAGAGAAGAGAGTGAAACCTAAAAATAAAAACTGCTACTGTAAACGAACGCTTCAACCTAGAAGAACAAAATTTGGTGAGCCAACTGGGATTTGTGTACTTGTCATTACCACCAAGTATCATCAAGATTGGGTGAAAAAATATTTGCTGGTATTTCGGAAACTCGTAATTTCTTAGAAGCTTGGCAACGCCTTTCAATGAAAGTGCTTTTCCACAGTCTGTGCCTAGGGCTACTTTAGGAGGAAACAAATCAAAGAGACAAAACTGAGAACTCCATTATTTTGTCAAGTTTCAAAGAGATACTACAAACCATGTTGGATTTAGAGTTCCATATTCATCTATCTATATAAGAGAGAACAGAGTGAAACCTAAATATAAAAACTGCTACTGTAGACGAACGCTTCAACGTAGAAGAACAAAATTTGGTGAGCCAAGTGGGATTTGTGTACTTGTCATTACCACCAAGTATCATCAAGATTGGGTGAAAAAATATTTGCTGGAATTTCGGACACTCCTTATTTCTTGGAAGCTTTGCAACCCCTTTTTAATGAAAGTGCTTTTCCATAGTCTCTGCTTAGGGCTACTTGAAGAGGAAAAAATCAAAGAGACAGAACTGAGAACTCCTTTATTTTGTCAAGTTTCAAAGAGCTACTACAAACCATGTTGGATTTAGACTTCCAAATTCATCTACCTATGTAGGAGAGAACAGAGGGAGACCTAAAAATATAAACTGCTACTGTAAACGAACACTTCAACGTAGAAGAACAAAATTTGGTGAGCCAAGTGGGACTTTTGTACTTGTCATTACCACCAAGTATCATCAAGATTGGGTGAAAAAATATTTGCTGGTATTTCGGAAACTCGTAATTTCTTGGAAGCTTGGCAAGCCCTTTCAATGAAAGTGCTTTTACACAGTCTCTGCCTAGGGCTACTTGAAGAGAAAACAAGCCATAGAGACAAAACTGAGAACTCCTTTATTTTGTCAAGTTTCAAAGAGCTACTACAAACCATGTTGGATTTAGAGTTCCAAATTCAATATCTAAATAGGAATTAACAGAGTGAAACCTAAACATAAAAACTGTTACTGTAGACGAACACTTCAACCTAGAAGAACAAACATTGGTGAGCCAAGTGGGATTTGTGTACTGATCATTACCACCAATTATCATCAAGATTGGGTGAAATAATATTTGCTGGTATTTCAGAAACTCGTTATTTCTTAGAAGCTTGTCAACCCCTCTCAATGAAAGTGCTTTTCCACAGTCTCTGCCCAGGGCTACCTGAAGAGGAAACAAACCATAGATACAAAACTGAGAACTCCTTTATTTTGTCAAGTTTCAATGAGCTACTAGAAACCATGTTGGATTTAGAGTTCCAAATTCATCTATCTATATAGAAGAGAACAGAGTGAAACCTAAAAATAAAAACTGCTACTTGAAACGAACGCTTCAACCTAGAAGAACAAAATTTGGTGAGCCATGTGGGATTGGTGTACTTGTCATTACCATCACGTATCATCAAGATTGGGTGATAAAATATTTGCTGGTATTTCGGAAACTCATTATTTCTTGGAAGCTTGGCAACCTCTTTCAATGAAAGTGCTTATCCACAGTCTTTCTTAGGGCTCCTTGAAGAGTAAACAAATTATAGAGAACAAACTGAGAACTCCTTTATTTTGTCAAGTTTCAAAGAGCTACAACAAACCATGTTGGATTTTGAGTTCCAAATTCATCTATCTACATAGGAGAGAACAGAGTGAAACCTAAGAATAAAAACTGCTACTGTAGACGAACGCGTTAACCTAGAGGAAAAAAATTTGGTTAGCCAAGTGGGACTTGTGTACTGCTCATTACCACCAAGTATCATCAAGATTGGGTGAAAAAATATTTGCTGGTATTTCGGAACCTCGTTATTTCTTACAAGCTTGGCAAACCCTCTCAATGAAAGTGCTTTTCCACAGTCTGTACCTAGGGCTACTTGAAGAGGAAAAAAAACATAGAGACAAAACTGAGAACTCCTTTATTGTGTCAAGTTTCAAAGAGCTACTAGAAATCATGTTGGATTTAGAGTTCCAAATTCATCTATCTATATAGGAGAGAACAGAGTGAATCCTAAAAATAAAAACTGCTATTGTTAAACGAACGCTTCAACATAGAAGAACAAAATTTGGTGAGCCAAGTGGGATTTGTGTACTTGTCATTACCACCAAGTATCATCAAGATTGGGTGAAAAAATATTTGCTGGTATTTCGGAAACTCGTTATTTCGTAGAAGCTTGGCAACCGCTCTCAATGTAAGTGATTTTCCACAGTCTGTGCCTAGGTCTACTTGAAGAGGAAACAAACCATAGAGACAAAACTGAGAACTCCTTTATTGTGTCAAGTTTCAAAGAGCTACTAGAAACCATGTTGGATTTAGAGTTCCAAATTCATCTATCTATATAGGAGGAACAGAGTGAAACCTAAAAATAAAAACTGCTATTGAAAACGAACGCTTCAACCTAGAAGAACAAAATTTCTTGAGCCAAGTAGGATCTGTGTACTTGTCATTACCACCACGTATCATAAAGATTGGGTGAAAAAATATTTGCTGGTATTTCAGAAATCGTTATTTCTTAGAAGCTTGGTAACCCCTCTCAATGAAAGTGCTTTTCCACAGTCTGATCCTAGGGCTACTTGAATGGGAAACAAACCAAAAAGACAAAACTGAGAACTCCTTTATTTTGTCAAGTTTCAAAAAGCTACAACAAACCATGTTGGATTTAGAGTTCCAAATTCATCTGTCTATATAGAAGAGAACAGAGGAAAACCTAAAAATAAAAACTGCTGCAGTAAATGAACGCTTCAACCTAGAGGAACAATATTTGGTGAGCCAAGTGGGATTTGCGTCCTTGTCATTACCACCACGTATCATCCAGATTGGGTGAAAAAATATTTGCTGGTATTTCGGAAACTCATAATTTCTTGGAAGCTTGGCAACCCCTGTCAATGAAAGTGCTTTTCCACAGTCTCTTCCAGGGCTACTTGAAGAGGAAAGAAATTATAGAGACAAAACTGGGAACTCCTTTATTTTGTCAAGTTTCAATAAGCTACTACATACCATGTTGGATTTAGAGATCCAAATTCATCTATCTACATAGGAGAGAACAGAGTGAAACCTAAACATAAAAACTGCTATTGTAGACGAACGCTTCAACCTAGAAGAACAAAATTTGGTGAGCCAAGTGGGATTAGTGTACTTATTATTACAACCATGTATCATCAAGATTGGGTGAAAAAATATTTGCTGGTTTTTAGGAAACTCGTTATTTTTTAGAAGCTTGGCAACCCCTCTCAATGAAAGTGCGTTTCCACAGTCTGTGCCTAGGGCTACTTGAAGGAGAAACAAACCATAGAGACAAAACTGAGACCTCCTTTATTTTGTCAAGTTTCAAAGAGCTACTAGAAACCCTGTTGGATTTAGAGTTCCAAATTCATCTATCTACATAGGAGAGAACATTGTGAAACCTAAAATAAAACTGCTATTGTAAACGAACGCTTCAAACTAGAAGAACAAAATTTGTTGAGCCAAGTAAAATTGTGTACTTGTCATTACCACCACGTATCATCAGATTTGTAGAAAAAATATTTGCTGGTTTTTAGGAAACTCGTTATTTCTTAGAAGCTTGGCAACCCCTCTCAATGAAAGTGCGTTTCCACAGTCTGTGCCTAGGGCTACTTGAAGGGGCAACAAACCATAGAGACAAAACTGAGAACTCCTTTATTTTGTCAAGTTTCAAAGAGCTACTACAAACCATGTTGGATTTAGAGTTCCAAATTCATCTATCTATATAGGAGAGAACAGAGTAAAACCTAAAAATAAAAAAATGCTACAGTAAATGAACGCTTCAACCTAGAAGAACAAAATTTGGTGAGCCAAGTGGGATTTGTGTACTTGTCATTACCACCACGTATCATCCAGATTGGGTTAAAAAAATATTTGCTGGTATTTCGGAAACTCGTAATATCTTGGAAGCTTGGCAAACCCTGTCAATGAAAGTGCTTTTCCACAGTCTCTGCTTAGGGCTACTTGAAGGGGAAACAATCATAGAGATAAAACTGAGAACTCCTTTATTTTGTCAAGTTTCAAAGAGCTACTACAAACCAGGTTGGATTTAGAGTTCCAAATTCATCTATCCATATAGGAGAGAACATAGTGAAACCTAAAAATAAAAACTGCTATTGTAAACGAACGCTTCAACCTAGAAGAACAAAATTTGTTGAGCCAAGTAAAATTTGTGTACTTGTCATTACCACCACGTATAATCAAGATTGGGTGTAAAAATATTTGCTTGTTTTTCTGAAACTCCTTATTTCTTAGAAGCTTGGCAACACCTCTGAATGAAAGTGCTTTTCCACAGTCTGTGCCTAGGGCTACTTGAAGGGGAAACAAACCATAGAGACAAAACTGAGAACTTTTTATTTTTGTCAAGTTTCAAAGAGCTACTACTAACCATGTTGGATTTAGAGTTCCAAATTCATCTATCTATATAGGAGAGAACAGAGTGAAATCTAAGAACAAAAACTGCTACTGTAATCGAACGCTTCAACCTAGAAAAACACAATTTGGTGATACAAGTGGGATTTTTGTTCTGATCATTATCACCAGTATCATCAAGATTGGGTGAAAAAATATTTGGTGGGATTTCGGAAACTCGTAATTTCTTGGAAGCTTGGCAAACCCTTTCAATGAAAGTGCTTTTCCACAGTCTCTGCTTATGGCTACTAGAAGAGAAAACAAACCATAGAGACAAAACTGAGAACTAGTTTTTTTTTTCAAGTTTCAAATAGCTACTACAAACCATGGTTGATTTAGAGTTCCAAAGTCATCTATCTATATAGAAGAGAACAGAGGGAAACCTAAAAATAAAAACTGCTACTGTAAACGAACGCTTCAACCTAGAAGAACAAAATTTGTTGAGCCAAGTGGGTTTTGTTTTACTTGTCATTACCACAATGTATCATCCAGATTGAGTTAAAAAATATTTGCTGCTATTTCGGAAACTCGTAATTTCTTGGAAGCTTGGCAAACCCTGTCAATGAAAGTGCATTTCCACAGTCTCTGCTTAGGGCTACTTGAAGGGGAAACAAACCATAGAGACAAAACTGAGAACTCCTTTATTTTGTTTAGTTTCAAAGAGCTACTACAAACCATGTTGGATTTAGAGTTCCAAATTCATCTATCTATATAGGAAGAGAACAGAGGGAAACCTAAAAATAAAAACTGCTACTGTAGATGAACGCTTAAACATAGAAGAACAGAATTTGGTGAGGAAGTGGGACTTCTGTCCTGATCATTACCACCAAGTATCATCAGGATTGGGTGAAAAAATATCTGCTGGTATTTCGGAAACTCCTTATTTCTTAGAAGCTTGGCAACCCCTCTCAATGAAAGTGCTTTTCCACAGTCTGTGCCTAGGGCTACTTGAAGAGGAAATAAATCATAGAGACAAAACTGAGAACTACTTTATTTTGTCAAGTTTCAAAGAGCTACTACAAACCATGTTGGATTAAGAGTTCCAAATTATTCTATCTATATAGGAGAGAACAGAGTGAAACCTAAATATAAAAACTGCTACTGAAGACGAACGCTTCAAACTAGAAGAAGAAAATTTGGTGAGAGAAGTGGGTTTGAGTACTTGTCATTACCAAGACGTATCATCCATTTCGGGTGAAAAAATATTTGCCGGTATTTCGGAAACGCGTAATTTCTTGGAAGCTTGGCAACCCCTTTCAATGAAAGTGCTTTTCCACAGTCATTGCTTAGGGCTACTTGAAGAGGAAACGAATTATAGAGACAAAACTGAGAACTCCTTTATTTGGTCAAGTTTCCAAGAGCTACTACAAACGACGTTGGACTTAGAGTTCCAAATTCATCTATCTATATAAGAGAGAACAGAGTGAAACCTACATATAAAATCTGCTACTGTACACGAACGCTTCAACATAGAAGAATACAATTTGGTGAGCCAAGTGGTTTTTGTGTACTGATCATTACCACCATGTATCATCAAGGTTGTGTGAAAAAATATTTGCTGGTATTTCGGAAACTCATTATTTCTTAGAAGCTTGGAAACCCCTCTCAATTTAAGTGTTTTCCATAGTCTCTGCTTAGGTCTACTTGAAGAGGAAAAAAACCATAGAGACAAAATTGAGAACTACTTTATTTTGTAAAGTTTCAAAGAGATACTACAAACAATGTTGGATTTACTGTTCCAAATTCATCTATCTACATAGGAGAGAACACAGGGAAACCTAAATATAAAAACTGCTACTGTAGACGAACGCTTCAACATAGAAGAACAAAATTTGGTGAGCCAGGTGGGATTTGTGTACTGATCATTACCACCAAGTATCATTAAGATTGGGTGAAAAAATATTTGCTGGTATTTCGGAAACTTGTTATTTCTTAGGAGCTTGGCAACCCCTCTCCAATAAAACTGCTTTTCCACAGTGTGTGCGTAGGGCTATTTGAAGAGGAAACAAACCATAGAGACAAAACTGAGATCTCCTTAATTTTGCCAAGTTTCAAAGAGCTACTACAAACCATGTTGGATTTAGAGTTCCAAATTCATCTATCTATATAGGAGAGAACAGAGGGAAACCTAAAAATATAAACTGCTACAGTAAACGAACTCTTCAAATTAGAAGAAAAAATTTGGTGAGTCAAGTGAGATTTGTGTACCAATCATTACCACCAAGTATCATCAAGATTGTGTGAAAAAATATTTGCTAGTATTTCGGAAACTCGTTATTTCTTGGAAGCTTGGCAACACCTTTAAATGAGAGTGCTTTTCCACAGTCTCTGCTTATGGCTACTTGAAGAGGAAACAAACCATAGAGCCAAAAACTGAGAACTACTTTTTTTGTCAAGTTTCAAAGAGCTACTACAAACCATGTTGGATTTAGAGTTCCAAATTCATC
>NW_027510861.1:0-30432 GCF_048772815.1 Callospermophilus lateralis
GTTTGTTTCCTCTTGAAGTACCCCATGCAGAGACTGGCGAAAAACACTTTCGTTTGAAAGGGGTTGCCAACCTTCCAAAAAACTACTAGTTTGCTGAAATCTCAGCAAACATTTTTTCACCAAATCTTGATGATACTTGGTGGTAATGATCAGTTCACTAAGCCCACTTGGCTGCCCAAATTTTATTCTTCTAGGTTGAAGCTTTCGTTTCCAGTGACTGTTTGAATTTTTAGGTTTCACTCTGTTTTCTCCAACATAGATAGCTGTGTTTGAAACTCTAAATCAAACACGGTTTGTGCTAGCTCCGTGAAACTTGACAAAATGAAGTAGTTCTAAGTTCTATCTCTATGGTTTGTTTCCTCTTGAAGTACCCCATGCAGAGATTGGCGAAGAACACTTTCGTTTGAAAGGGGTTGCCAAGCTTCCAAAAAACTACTCGTTTGCTGAAATCTCAGCAAACATTTTTTCACCAAATCTTGATGATACTTGGTGGTAATGATCAGTTCACTAATCCCACTTGGCTGCCCAACTTTCACTCTTCTAGGTTCAAGCGTTCGTTTCCAGTAACAGTTTGAATTTTTAGGTTTCACTCTGTTTTCTGCTATATAGATAGATGTGTTTGAAACTCTAAATCAAACACGGTTTGTGCTAGCTCCGTGAAACTTGACAAAATGAAGTAATTCTAAGTTCTATCTCTATGGTTTGTTTAATCTTGAAGTACCCCATGCAGAGACTGGCGAAGAACACTTTCGTTTGAAAGGGGTTGCCAAGCTTCCAAAAAACTACTCGTTTGCTGAAATCTCAGCAAACATTTTTTCACCAAATCTTGATGATACTTGGTGGTAATGATCAGTTCACTAAGCCCACTTGGCTGCCCAACTTTCACTCTTCTAGGTTCAAGCGTTCGTTTCCAGTAACAGTTTGAATTTTTAGGTTTCACTCTGTTTTCTGCTATATAGATAGATGTGTTTGAAACTCTAAATCAAACACGGTTTGTGCTAGCTCCGTGAAACTTTACAAAATGAAGTAGTTCTAAGTTCTATCTCTATGGTTTGTTTAGTCTTGAAGTACCCCATGCAGAGACTGGCGAAGAAAACTTTCGTTTGAAAGGGGTTGCCAAGCTTCCAAAAAACTACTCGTTTGCTGAAATCTCAGCAAACATTTTTTCACCAAGTCTTGATGATACTTGGTGGTAATGATCAGTTCACTAAGCCCACTTGGCTGCCCAATTTTCATTCTTCTAGGTTCAAGTGTTCGTTTCCAGTAACACTTTGAATTTTTAGGTTTCACTCTGTTTTCTTCTATATAGATAGATGTGTTTGAAACTCTAAATCAAACACGGTTTGTGCTAGCTCCTTGAAACTTGACAAAATGAAGTAGTTCTAAGTTCTATCTCTATGGTTTGTTTCCTCTTGAAGTACCCCATGCAGAGTCTGGCGAAAAACACTTTCGTTTGAAAGGGGTTGCCAAGCTTCCAAAAAACTACTAGTTTGCTGAAATCTCAGCAAATATTTTTTCACCAAATCTTGATTATACTTGGTGGTAATGATCAGTTCACTAATCCCACTTGGCTGCCCAACTTTCACTCTTCTAGGTTCAAGCGTTCGTTTCCAGTAACAGTTTGAATTTTTAGGTTTCACTCTGTTTTCTGCTATATAGATAGATGTGTTTGAAACTCTAAATCAAACACGGTTTGTGCTAGCTCCGTGAAACTTGACAAAATGAAGTAGTTCTAAGTTCTATCTCTATGGTTTGTTTCCTCTTGAAGTACCCCATGCAGAGACTGGCGAAGAACACTTTCGTTTGAAAGGGGTTGCCAAGCTTCCAAAAAACTACTCGTTTGCTGAAATCTCAGCAAACATTTTTTCACCAAATCTTGATGATACTTGGTGGTAATGATCAGTTCACTAATCCCACTTGGCTGCCCAACTTTCACTCTTCTAGGTTCAAGCGTTCATTTCCAGTAACAGTTTGAATTTTTAGGTTTCACTCTGTTTTCTGCTATATAGATAGATGTGTTTGAAACTCTAAATCAAACACGGTTTGTGCTAGCTCCGTGAAACTTGACAAAATGAGGTAGTTCTAAGTTCTATCTCTATGGTTTGTTTCCTCTTGAAGTACCCCATGCAGAGACTGTCGAAAAACACTTTCGTTTGAAAGGGGTTGCCAACCTTCCAAAAAACTACTAGTTTGCTGAAATCTCAGCAAACATTTTTTCACCAAATCTTGATGATACTTGGTGGTAATGATCAGTTCACTAAGCCCACTTGGCTGCCCAAATTTTATTCTTCTAGGTTGAAGCTTTCGTTTCCACTGACTGTTTGAATTTTTAGGTTTCACTCTGTTTTCTCCAACATAGATAGCTGTGTTTGGAATTCTAAATCAAACACGGTTTGTGCTAGCTCCTTGAAACTTGACCAAATGAAGTAGTTCTAAGTTCTATCTCTATGGTTTGTTTCCTCTTGAAGTACCCCCTGCAGAGACTGGCGAAAAACACTTTCGTTTGAAAGGGGTTGCCAAGCTTCCAAAAAACTACTAGTTTGCTGAAATCTCAGCAAACATTTTTTCCCCAAATCTTGATGATACTTGGTGGTAATGATCAGTTCACTAATCCCACTTGGCTGCCCAACTTTCACTCTTCTAGGTTCAAGCGTTCGTTTCCAGTAACAGTTTGAATTTTTAGGTTTCACTCTGTTTTCTGCTATATAGATAGATGTGTTTGAAACTCTAAATCAAACACGGTTTGTGCTAGCTCCGTGAAACTTGACAAAATGAAGTAGTTCTATGTTCTATCTCTATGGTTTGTTTCCTCTTGAAGTACCCCATGCAGAGACTGGCGAAGAACACTTTCGTTTGAAAGGGGTTGCCAAGCTTCCAAAAAACTACTCGTTTGCTGAAATCTCAGCAAACATTTTTTCACCAAATCTTGATGATACTTGGTGGTAATGATCAGTTCACTAATCAAACTTGGCTGCCCAACTTTCACTCTTCTAGGTTCAAGCGTTCATTTCCAGTAACAGTTTGAATTTTTAGGTTTCACTCTGTTTTCTGCTATATAGATAGATGTGTTTGAAACTCTAAATCAAACACGGTTTGTGCTAGCTCCGTGAAACTTGACAAAATGAAGTAGTTCTAAGTTGTATCTCTATGGTTTGTTTCCTCTTGAAGTACCCCATGCAGAGACTGGCGAAAAACACTTTCGTTTGAAAGGGGTTGCCAACCTTCCAAAAAACTACTAGTTTGCTGAAATCTCAGCAAACATTTTTTCACCAAATCTTGATGATACTTGGTGGTAATGATCAGTTCACTAAGCCCACTTGGCTGCCCAAATTTTATTCTTCTAGGTTGAAGCTTTCGTTTCCAGTGACTGTTTGAATTTTTAGGTTTCACTCTGTTTTCTCCAACATAGATAGCTGTGTTTGAAACTCTAAATCAAACACGGTTTGTGCTAGCTCCGTGAAACTTGACAAAATGAAGTAGTTCTAAGTTCTATCTCTATGGTTTGTTTCCTCTTGAAGTACCCCATGCAGAGACTGGCGAAAAACACTTTCGTTTGAAAGGGGTTGCCAACCTTCCAAAAAACTACTAGTTTGCTGAAATCTCAGCAAACATTTTTTCACCAAATCTTGATGATACTTGGTGGTAATGATCAGTTCACTAAGCCCACTTGGCTGCCCAAATTTTATTCTTCTAGGTTGAAGCTTTCGTTTCCAGTGACTGTTTGAATTTTTAGGTTTCACTCTGTTTTCTCCAACATAGATAGCTGTGTTTGAAACTCTAAATCAAACACGGTTTGTGCTAGCTCCGTGAAACTTGACAAAATGAAGTAGTTCTAAGTTCTATCTCTATGGTTTGTTTCCTCTTGAAGTACCCCATGCAGAGATTGGCGAAGAACACTTTCGTTTGAAAGGGGTTGCCAAGCTTCCAAAAAACTACTCGTTTGCTGAAATCTCAGCAAACATTTTTTCACCAAATCTTGATGATACTTGGTGGTAATGATCAGTTCACTAATCCCACTTGGCTGCCCAACTTTCACTCTTCTAGGTTCAAGCGTTCGTTTCCAGTAACAGTTTGAATTTTTAGGTTTCACTCTGTTTTCTGCTATATAGATAGATGTGTTTGAAACTCTAAATCAAACACGGTTTGTGCTAGCTCCGTGAAACTTGACAAAATGAAGTAATTCTAAGTTCTATCTCTATGGTTTGTTTAATCTTGAAGTACCCCATGCAGAGACTGGCGAAGAACACTTTCGTTTGAAAGGGGTTGCCAAGCTTCCAAAAAACTACTCGTTTGCTGAAATCTCAGCAAACATTTTTTCACCAAATCTTGATTATACTTGGTGGTAATGATCAGTTCACTAAGCCCACTTGGCTGCCCAACTTTCACTCTTCTAGGTTCAAGCGTTCGTTTCCAGTAACAGTTTGAATTTTTAGGTTTCACTCTGTTTTCTGCTATATAGATAGATGTGTTTGAAACTCTAAATCAAACACGGTTTGTGCTAGCTCCGTGAAACTTTACAAAATGAAGTAGTTCTAAGTTCTATCTCTATGGTTTGTTTCCTCTTGAAGTACCCCATGCAGAGACTGGCGAAGAAAACTTTCGTTTGAAAGGGGTTGCCAAGCTTCCAAAAAACTACTCGTTTGCTGAAATCTCAGCAAACATTTTTTCACCAAGTCTTGATGATACTTGGTGGTAATGATCAGTTCACTAAGCCCACTTGGCTGCCCAATTTTCATTCTTCTAGGTTCAAGTGTTCGTTTCCAGTAACACTTTGAATTTTTAGGTTTCACTCTGTTTTCTTCTATATAGATAGATGTGTTTGAAACTCTAAATCAAACACGGTTTGTGCTAGCTCCTTGAAACTTGACAAAATGAAGTAGTTCTAAGTTCTATCTCTATGGTTTGTTTCCTCTTGAAGTACCCCATGCACAGTCTGGCGAAAAACACTTTCGTTTGAAAGGGGTTGCCAAGCTTCCAAAAAACTACTAGTTTGCTGAAATCTCAGCAAATATTTTTTCACCAAATCTTGATTATACTTGGTGGTAATGATCAGTTCACTAATCCCACTTGGCTGCCCAACTTTCACTCTTCTAGGTTCAAGCGTTCGTTTCCAGTAACAGTTTGAATTTTTAGGTTTCACTCTGTTTTCTGCTATATAGATAGATGTGTTTGAAACTCTAAATCAAACACGGTTTGTGCTAGCTCCGTGAAACTTGACAAAATGAAGTAGTTCTAAGTTCTATCTCTATGGTTTGTTTCCTCTTGAAGTACCCCATGCAGAGACTGGCGAAGAACACTTTCGTTTGAAAGGGGTTGCCAAGCTTCCAAAAAACTACTCGTTTGCTGAAATCTCAGCAAACATTTTTTCACCAAATCTTGATGATACTTGGTGGTAATGATCAGTTCACTAATCCCACTTGGCTGCCAACTTTCACTCTTCTAGGTTCAAGCGTTCATTTCCAGTAACAGTTTGAATTTTTAGGTTTCACTCTGTTTTCTGCTATATAGATAGATGTGTTTGAAACTCTAAATCAAACACGGTTTGTGCTAGCTCCGTGAAACTTGACAAAATGAAGTAGTTCTAAGTTCTATCTCTATGGTTTGTTTCCTCTTGAAGTACCCCATGCAGAGACTGTCGAAAAACACTTTCGTTTGAAAGGGGTTGCCAACCTTCCAAAAAACTACTAGTTTGCTGAAATCTCAGCAAACATTTTTTCACCAAATCTTGATGATACTTGGTGGTAATGATCAGTTCACTAAGCCCACTTGGCTGCCCAAATTTTATTCTTCTAGGTTGAAGCTTTCGTTTCCACTGACTGTTTGAATTTTTAGGTTTCACTCTGTTTTCTCCAACATAGATAGCTGTGTTTGGAATTCTAAATCAAACACGGTTTGTGCTAGCTCCTTGAAACTTGACCAAATGAAGTAGTTCTAAGTTCTATCTCTATGGTTTGTTTCCTCTTGAAGTACCCCCTGCAGAGACTGGCGAAAAACACTTTCGTTTGAAAGGGGTTGCCAAGCTTCCAAAAAACTACTAGTTTGCTGAAATCTCAGCAAACATTTTTTCACCAAATCTTGATTATACTTGGTGGTAATGATCAGTTCACTAATCCCACTTGGCTGCCCAACTTTCACTCTTCTAGGTTCAAGCGCTCGTTTCCAGTAACAGTTTGAATTTTTAGGTTTCACTCTGTTTTCTGCTATATAGATAGATGTGTTTGAACCTCTAAATCAAACACGGTTTGTGCTAGCTCCGTGAAACTTGACAAAATGAAGTAGTTCTAAGTTCTATCTCTATGGTTTGTTTCCTCTTGAAGTACCCCATGCAGAGACTGGCGAAGAACACTTTCGTTTGAAAGGGGTTGCCAAGCTTCCAAAAAACTACTCGTTTGCTGAAATCTCAGCAAACATTTTTTCACCAAATCTTGATGATACTTGGTGGTAATGATCAGTTCACTAAGCCCACTTGGCTGCCCAACATTCACTCTTCTAGGTTCAAGCGTTCGTTTCCAGTAACAGTTTGAATTTTTAGGTTTCACTCTGTTTTCTGCTATATAGATAGATGTGTTTGAAACTCTAAATCAAACACGGTTTGTGCTAGCTCCGTGAAACTTGACAAAATGAAGTAGTTCTAAGTTCTATCTCTATGGTTTGTTTCCTCTTGAAGTACCCCATGCAGAGACTGGCGAAGAACACTTTGGTTTGAAAGGGGTTGCCAAGCTTCCAAAAAACTACTCGTTTGCTGAAATCTCAGCAAACCTTTTTTCACCAAGTCTTGATGATACTTGGTGGTAATGATCAGTTCACTGCCCACTTGGCTGCCCAATTTTCATTCTTCTAGGTTCAAGCGTTCGTTTCCAGTAACACTTTGAATTTTTAGGTTTCACTCTGTTTTCTGCTATATAGATAGATGTGTTTGAAACTCTAAATCAAACACGGTTTGTGCTAGCTCCTTGAAACTTGACAAAATGAAGTAGTTCTAAGTTCTATCTCTATGGTTTGTTTCCTCTTGAAGTACCCCATGCAGAGTCTGGCGAAAAACACTTTCGTTTGAAAGGGGTTGCCAAGCTTCCAGAAAACTACTAGTTTGCTGAAATCTCAGCAAACATTTTTTCACCAAATCTTGATTATACTTGGTGGTAATGATCAGTTCACTAATCCCACTTGGCTGCCCAAGTTTCACTCTTCTAGGTTCAAGCGTTCGTTTCCAGTAACAGTTTGAATTTTTAGGTTTCACTCTGTTTTCTGCTATATAGATAGATGTGTTTGAAACTCTAAATCAAACACGGTTTGTGCTAGCTCTGTGAAACTTGACAAAATGAAGTGGTTCTAAGTTCTATCTCTATGGTTTGTTTCCTCTTGAAGTACCCCATGCAGAGACTGGCGAAGAACACTTTCGTTTGAATGGGGTTGCCAAGCTTCCAAAAAACTACTCGTTTGCTGAAATCTCAGCAAACATTTTTTCACCAAATCTTGATGATACTTGGTGGTAATGATCAGTTCAGTAATCCCACTTGGCTGCCCAACTTTCACTCTTCTAGGTTCAAGCGTTCATTTCCAGTAACAGTTTGAATTTTTAGGTTTCACTCTGTTTTCTGCTATATAGATAGATGTGTTTGAAACTCTAAATCAAACACGGTTTGTGCTAGCTCCGTGAAACTTGACAAAATGAAGTAGTTCTAAGTTCCATCTCTATGGTTTGTTTCCTCTTGAAGTACCCCATGCAGAGACTGGCGAAAAAACACTTTCGTTTGAAAGGGCTTGCCAACCTTCCAAAAAACTACTAGTTTGCTGAAATCTCAGCAAACATTTTTTCACCAAATCTTGATGATACTTGGTGGTAATGATCAGTTCACTAAGCCCACTTGGCTGCCCAAATTTTATTCTTCTAGGTTGAAGCTTTCGTTTCCAGTGACTGTTTAAATTTTTAGGTTTCACTCTGTTTTCTCCAACATAGATAGCTGTGTTTGGAATTCTAAAACAAACACGGTTTGTGCTAGCTCCTTGAAACTTGACCAAATAAAGTAGTTCTAAGTTCTATCTCTATGGTTTGTTTCCTCTTGAAGTACCCCCTGCAGAGACTGGCGAAAAACACTTTCGTTTGAAAGGGGTTGTCAAGCTTCCAAAAAACTACTAGTTTGCTGAAATCTCAGCAAACATTTTTTCACCAATCTTGATTATTCTTCTTGGTAATGATCAGTTCACTAATCCCACTTGGCTGCCCAACTTTCACTCTTCTAAGTTCAAGCGTTCGTTTCCAGTAACAGTTTGAATTTTTAGGTTTCACTCTGTTTTCTGCTATATAGATAGATGTGTTTGAAACTCTAAATCAAACACGGTTTGTGCTAGCTCCGTGAATCTTGACAAAATGAAGTAGTTCTAAGTTCTATCTCTATGGTTTGTTTCCTCTTGAAGTACCCCATGCAGAGATTGGCGAAGAACACTTTCGTTTGAAAGGGGTTGCCAAGCTTCCAAAAAACTACTAGTTTGCTGAAATCTCAGCAAACATTTTTTCACCAAATCTTGATGATACTTGGTGGTAATGATCAGTTCACTAAGCCCACTTGGCTGCCCAACTTTCACTCTTCTAGGTTCAAGCGCTCGTTTCCAGTAACAGTTTGAATTTTTAGGTTTCACTCTGTTTTCTGCTATATAGATAGATGTGTTTGAACCTCTAAATCAAACACGGTTTGTGCTAGCTCCGTGAAACTTGACAAAATGAAGTAGTTCTAAGTTCTATCTCTATGGTTTGTTTCCTCTTGAAGTACCCCATGCAGAGACTGGCGAAGAACACTTTGGTTTGAAAGGGGTTGCCAAGCTTCCAAAAAACTACTCGTTTGCTGAAATCTCAGCAAACATTTTTTCACCAAATCTTGATGATACTTGGTGGTAATGATCAGTTCACTAAGCCCACTTGGCTGCCCAACATTCACTCTTCTAGGTTCAAGCGTTCGTTTCCAGTAACAGTTTGAATTTTTAGGTTTCACTCTGTTTTCTGCTATATAGATAGATGTGTTTGAAACTCTAAATCAAACACGGTTTGTGCTAGCTCCGTGAAACTTGACAAAATGAAGTAGTTCTAAGTTCTATCTCTATGGTTTGTTTCCTCTTGAAGTACCCCATGCAGAGACTGGCGAAGAACACTTTCGTTTGAAAGGGGTTGCCAAGCTTCCAAAAAACTACTAGTTTGCTGAAATCTCAGCAAACCTTTTTTCACCAGGTCTTGATGATACTTGGTTGTAATGATCAGTTCACTAAGCCCACTTGGCTGCCCAATTTTCATTCTTCTAGGTTCAAGCGTTCGTTTCCAGTAACACTTTGAATTTTTAGGTTTCACTCTGTTTTCTGCTATATAGATAGATGTGTTTGAAACTCTAAATCAAACACGGTTTGTGCTAGCTCCTTGAAACATGACACAATGAAGTAGTTCTAAGTTCTATCTCTATGGTTTGTTTCCTCTTGAAGTACCCCATGCAGAGTCTGGCGAAAAACACTTTCGTTTGAAAGGGGTTGCCAAGCTTCCAAAAAACTACTAGTTTGCTGAAATCTCAGCAAACATTTTTTCACCAAATCTTGATTATACTTGGTGGTAATGATCAGTTCACTAATCCCACTTGGCTGCCCAACTTTCACTCTTCTAGGTTCAAGCGTTCGTTTCCAGTAACAGTTTGAATTTTTAGGTTTCACTCTGTTTTCTGCTATATAGATAGATGTCTTTGAAACTCTAAATCAAACACGGTTTGTGCTAGCTCCGTGAAACTTGACAAAATGAAGTAGTTCTAAGTTCTATCTCTATGGTTTGTTTCCTCTTGAAGTACCCAATGCAGAGACTGGCGAAGAACACTTTCATTTGAAAGGGGTTGCCAAGCTTCCAAAAAAATTCTCGTTTGCTGAAATTTCAGCAAACATTTTTTCACCAAATCTTGATGATACTTGATGGTAATGATCAGTTCACTAAGCCCACTTGGCTGCCCAATTTTCACTCTTCTAGGTTCAAGCGCTCGTTTCCAGTAACAGTTTGAATTTTTAGGTTTCACTCTGTTTTCTGCTATATAGATAGATGTGTTTGAAACTCTAAATCAAACACGGTTTGTGCTAGCTCCGTGAAACTTGACAAAATGAAGTAGTTCTAAGTTCTATCTCTATGGTTTGTTTCCTCTTGAAGTACCCCATGCAGAGACTGGCGAAAAACACTTTCGTTTGAAAGGGGTTGCCAACCTTCCAAAAAACTACTAGTTTGCTGAAATCTCAGCAAACATTTTTTCACCAAATCTTGATGATACTTGGTGGTAATGATCAGTTCACTAAGCCCACTTGGCTGCCCAAATTTTATTCTTCTAGGTTGAAGCTTTCGTTTCCAGTGACTGTTTGAATTTTTAGGTTTCACTCTGTTTTCTCCAACATAGATAGCTGTGTTTGGAATTCTAAATCAAACACGGTTTGTGCTAGCTCCTTGAAACTTGACCAAATGAAGTAGTTCTAAGTTCTATCTCTATGGTTTGTTTCCTCTTGAAGTACCCCCTGCAGAGACTGGCGAAAAACACTTTCGTTTGAAAGGGGTTGCCAAGCTTCCAAAAAACTACTAGTTTGCTGAAATCTCAGCAAACATTTTTTCACCAAATCTTGATTATACTTGGTGGTAATGATCAGTTCACTAAGCCCACTTGGCTGCCCAACTTTCACTCTTCTAGGTTCAAGCGTTCGTTTCCAGTAACAGTTTGAATTTTTAGGTTTCACTCTGTTTTCTGCTATATAGATAGATGTGTTTGAAACTCTAAATCAAACACGGTTTGTGCTAGCTCCGTGAAACTTGACAAAATGAAGTAGTTCTAAGTTCTATCTCTATGGTTTGTTTCCTCTTGAAGTACCCCATGCAGAGACTGGCGAAAAACACTTCGTTTGAAAGGGGTTGCCAAGCTTCCAAAAAAGTACTCATTTGCTGAAATCTCAGCAAATATTTTTTCACCAAATCTTGATGATACTTGGTGGTAATGATCAGTTCACTAATCCCACTTGCCTCCCAACTTTCACTCTTCTAGTTTCAAGCGTTCGTTTCCAGTAACAGTTTGAATTTTTAGGTATCACTCTGTTTTCTGCTATATAGATAGATGTGTTTGAAACTCTAAATCAAACACGGTTTGTGCTAGCTCCGTGAAACTTGACAAAATGAAGTAGTTCTAAGTTCTATCTCTATGGTTTGTTTCCTCTTGAAGTACCCCATGCAGAGACTGGCGAAGAACACTTTCGTTTGAAAGGGGTTGCCAAGCTTCCAAAAAACTACTCGTTTGCTGAAATCTCAGCAAACATTTTTTCACCAAATCTTGATGATACTTGGTGGTAATGATCAGTTCACTAAGCCCACTTGGCTGCCCAACTTTCACTCTACTAGTTTCAAGCGTTCGTTTCCAGTAACAGTTTGAATTTTTAGGTTTCACTCTGTTTTCTGCTATATAGATAGATGTGTTTGAAACTCTAAATCAAACACGGTTTGTCCTAGCTCCGTGAAACTTGACAAAATGAAGTAGTTCTAAGTTCTATCTCTATGGTTTGTTTCCTCTTGAAGTACCCCATGCAGAGACTGGCGAATAACACTTTCGTTTGAAAGGGGTTGCCAAGCTTCCAAAAAACTACTCATTTGCTGAAATCTCAGCAAACATTTTTTCACCAAGTCTTGATGATACTTGGTGGTAATGATCAGTTCACTAAGCCCACTTGGCTGCCCAATTTTCATTCTTCTAGGTTCAAGCGTTCGTTTCCAGTAACACTTTGAATTTTTAGGTTTCACTCTGTTTTCTGCTATATATATAGATGTGTTTGAAACTCTAAATCAAACACGGTTTGTGCTAGCTCCTTGAAACTTGACAAAATGAAGTAGTTCTAAGTTCTATCTCTATGGTTTGTTTCCTCTTGAAGTACCCCATGCAGAGACTGGCGAAAAACACTTTCGTTTGAAAGGGGTTGCCAAGCTTCCAAAAAACTACTAGTTTGCTGAAATCTCAGCAAACATTTTTTCACCAAGTCTTGATGATACTTGGTGGTAATGATCAGTTCACTAATCCCACTTGGCTGCCCAACTTTCACTCTTCTAGGTTCAAGCGTTCGTTTCCAGTAACAGTTTGAATTTTTAGGTTTCACTCTGTTTTCTGTTATATAGATAGATGTGTTTGAAACTCTAAATCAAACACGTTTTGTGCTAGCTCCGTGAAACTTGACAAAATGAAGTAGTTCTAAGTTCTATCTCTATGGTTTGTTTCCTCTTGAAGTACCCCATGCAGAGACTGGCGAAGAACACTTTCGTTTGAAAGGGGTTGCCAAGCTTCCAAAAAATTACTCGTTTGCTGAAATCTCAGCAAACATTTTTTCACCAAATCTTGATGATACTTGGTGGTAATGATCAGTTCACTAATCCCACTTGGCTGCCTAATTTTTATTCTTCTAGGTTGAAGCATTCGTTTCCAGCAACAGTTTGAATTTTTAGGTTTCACTCTGTTTTCTCCTACATAGATAGATGTGTTTGGAATTCTAAATCAAACACGGTTTGTGCTAGCTCCTTGAAACTTGACCAAATGAAGTAGTTCTAAGTTCTATCTCTATGGTTTGTTTCCTCTTGATGTACCCCATTGCAGAGACTGGCGAAAAACACTTTCGTTTGAAAGTGGTTGCCAAGCTTCCAAAAAACTACTAGTTTGCTGAAATCTCAGCAAACATTTTTTCACCAAATCTTGATGATACTTGGTGGTAATGATCAGTTCACTAAGCCCACTTGGCTGCCCAATTTTCACTCTTCTAGGTTCAAGCGTTCGTTTCCAGTAACACTTTGAATTTTTAGGTTTCAGTCTGTTTTCTGCTATATAGATAGATGTGTTTGAAACTCTAAATCAAACACGGTTTGTGATAGCTCCTTGAAACTTGACAAAATGAAGTAGTTCTAAGTTCTATCTCTATGGTTTGTTTCCTCTTGAAGTACCCCATGCAGAAATTGGCGAAAAACACTTTCGTTTGAAAGGGGTTGCCAAGCTTCCAAAAAACTACTCGTTTGCTGAAATCTCAGCAAACATTTTTTCACCAAATCTTGATGATACTTGGTGGTAATGATTAGTTCACTAAGCCCACTTGGCTTCCCAAATTTTATTCTTCTAGGTTCAAGCGTTCGTTTCCAGTAACACTTTGAATTTTTAGGTTTCACTCTGTTTTCTGCTATATAGATAGATGTGTTTGAAACTCTAAATCAAACACGGTTTGTGCTAGCTCCGTGAAACTTGACAAAATGAAGTAGTTCTAAGTTCTCTCTCTATGGTTTGTTTAATCTTGAAGTACCCCATGCAGAGACTGGCGAAGAACACTTTCGTTTGAAAGGGGTTGCCAAGCTTCCAAAAAACTACTCGTTTGCTGAAATCTCAGCAAACATTTTTTCACCAAATCTTGATGATACTTGGTGGTAATGATCAGTTCACTAATCCCACTTGGCTGCCCAACTTTCACTCTTCTAGGTTCAAGCGTTCGTTTCCAGTAACAGTTTGAAATTTTAGGTTTCACTCTGTTTTCTGCTATATAGATAGATGTGTTTGAAACTCTAAATCAAACACGGTTTGTGCTAGCTCCTTGAAACTTGACCAAATGAAGTAGTTCTAAGTTCTATCTCTATGGTTTGTTTCCTCTTGAAGTACCCCATGCAGAGACTGGCGAAAAACACTTTCGTTTGAAAGGGGTTGCCAAGCTTCCAAAAAACTACTCGTTTGCTGAAATCTCAGCAAACATTTTTTCACCAAATCTTGATGATACTTGGTGGTAATGATCAGTTCACTAAGCCCACTTGGCTGCCCAATTTTCACTCTTCTAGGTTCAAGCGTTCGTTTCCAGTAACACTTTGAATTTTTAGGTTTCAGTCTGTTTTCTGCTATATAGATAGATGTGTTTGAAACTCTAAATCAAACACGGTTTGTGATAGCTCCTTGAAACTTGACAAAATGAAGTAGTTCTAAGTTCTATCTCTATGGTTTGTTTCCTCTTGAAGTACCCCATGCAGAAATTGGCGAAAAACACTTTCGTTTGAAAGGGGTTGCCAAGCTTCCAAAAAACTACTCGTTTGCTGAAATCTCAGCAAACATTTTTTCACCAAATCTTGATGATACTTGGTGGTAATGATTAGTTCACTAAGCCCACTTGGCTTCCCAAATTTTATTCTTCTAGGTTCAAGCGTTCGTTTCCAGTAACACTTTGAATTTTTAGGTTTCACTCTGTTTTCTGCTATATAGATAGATGTGTTTGAAACTCTAAATCAAACACGGTTTGTGCTAGCTCCGTGAAACTTGACAAAATGAAGTAGTTCTAAGTTCTCTCTCTATGGTTTGTTTCCTCTTGAAGTACCCCATGCAGAGACTGGCGAAGAACACTTTCGTTTGAAAGGGGTTGCCAAGCTTCCAAAAAACTACTCGTTTGCTGAAATCTCAGCAAACATTTTTTCACCAAATCTTGATGATACTTGGTGGTAATGATCAGTTCACTAATCCCACTTGGCTGCCCAACTTTCACTCTTCTAGGTTCAAGCGTTCGTTTCCAGTAACAGTTTGAAATTTTAGGTTTCACTCTGTTTTCTGCTATATAGATAGATGTGTTTGAAACTCTAAATCAAACACGGTTTGTGCTAGCTCCTTGAAACTTGACCAAATGAAGTAGTTCTAAGTTCTATCTCTATGGTTTGTTTCCTCTTGAAGTACCCCATGCAGAGACTGGCGAAAAACACTTTCGTTTGAAAGGGGTTGCCAAGCTTCCAAAAAACTACTCGTTTGCTGAAATCTCAGCAAACATTTTTTCACCAAATCTTGATGATACTTGGTGGTAATGATCAGTTCACTAAGCCCACTTGGCTGCCCAATTTTTACTCTTCGAGGTTGAAGCGTTCGTTTCCAGTAACACTTTGAAATTTTAGGTTTCAGTCTGCTTTCTGCTATATAGATAGATGTCTTTGAAACTCTAAATCAAACACGGTTTGTGCTAGCTCCTTGAAACTTGACAAAATGAAGTAGTTGTAAGTTCTATCTCTATGGTTTGTTTCCTCTTGAAGTACCCCATGTAGAGACTGGTGAAAAACACTTTCGTTTGAAAGGGGTTGCCAAGCTTCCAAAAAACTACTAGTTTGCTGAAATCTCAGCAAACATTTTTTCACCAAATCTTGATTATACTTGGTGGTAATGATCAGTTCACTAATCCCACTTGGCTGCCCAACTTTCACTCTTCTAGGTTCAAGCGTTCGTTTCCAGTAACAGTTTGAATTTTTAGGTTTCACTCTGTTTTCTCCTACATAGATAGCTGTGTTTGGAATTCTAAATCAAACACGGTTTGTGCTAGCTCCTTGAAACTTGACCAAATGAAGTAGTTCTAAGTTCTATCTCTATGGTTTGTTTCCTCTTGAAGTACCCCATGCAGAGACTGGCGAAAAACACTTTCGTTTGAAAGGGGTTGCCAAGCTTCCAAAAAACTACTAGTTTGCTGAAATCTCAGCAAACATTTTTTCACCAAATCTTGATGATACTTGGTGGTAATGATCAGTTCACTAAGCCCACTTGGCTGCCCAATTTTCACTCTTCTAGGTTCAAGCGTTCGTTTCCAGTAACACTTTGAATTTTTAGGTTTCACTCTGTTTTCTGCTATATAGATATATGTGTTTGAAACTCTAAATCAAACACGGTTTGTGCTAGCTCCTTGAAACTTGAGCAAATGGAGTAGTTCTAAGTTCTATCTCTATGGTTTGTTTCCTCTTGAAGTACCCCATGCAGAGACTGGCGAAAAACACTTTCGTTTGAAAGGGGTTGCCAAGCTTCCAAAAAACTACTAGTTTGCTGAAATCTCAGCAAACATTTTTTCACCAAATCTTGATGATACTTGTTGGTAATGATCAGTTCACTAATCCCACTTGGCTGCCCAACTTTCACTCTTCTAGGTTCAAGCGCTCGTTTCCAGTAACAGTTTGAATTTTTAGGTTTCACTCTGTTTTCTGCTATATACATAGATGTGTTTGAAACTCTAAATCAAACACGGTTTGTGCTAGCTCCGTGAAACTTGACAAAATGAAGTAGTTCTAAGTTGTATCTCTATGGTTTGTTTCCTCTTGAAGTACCCCATGCAGAGACTGGCGAAGAACACTTTCGTTTGAAAAGGGTTGCCAAGCTTCCAAAAAACTACTAGTTTGCTGAAATCTCAGCAAACATTTTTTCACCAAGTCTTGATGATACTTGGTGGTAATGATCAGTTCACTAATCCCACTTGGCTGCCCAACTTTCACTCTTCTAGGTTCAAGCGTTCGTTTCCAGTAACAGTTTGAATTTTTAGGTTTCACTCTGTTTTCTGTTATATAGATAGATGTGTTTGAAACTCTAAATCAAACACGTTTTGTGCTAGCTCCGTGAAACTTGACAAAATGAAGTAGTTCTAAGTTCTATCTCTATGGTTTGTTTCCTCTTGAAGTACCCCATGCAGAGACTGGCGAAGAACACTTTCGTTTGAAAGGGGTTGCCAAGCTTCCAAAAAATTACTCGTTTGCTGAAATCTCAGCAAACATTTTTTCACCAAATCTTGATGATACTTGGTGGTAATGATCAGTTCACTAATCCCACTTGGCTGCCTAATTTTTATTCTTCTAGGTTGAAGCATTCGTTTCCAGGAACAGTTTGAATTTTTAGGTTTCACTCTGTTTTCTCCTACATAGATAGATGTGTTTGGAATTCTAAATCAAACACGGTTTGTGCTAGCTCCTTGAAACTTGACCAAATGAAGTAGTTCTAAGTTCTATCTCTATGGTTTGTTTCCTCTTGATGTACCCCATGCAGAGACTGGCGAAAAACACTTTCGTTTGAAAGTGGTTGCCAAGCTTCCAAAAAACTACTAGTTTGCTGAAATCTCAGCAAACATTTTTTCACCAAATCTTGATGATACTTGGTGGTAATGATCAGTTCACTAAGCCCACTTGGCTGCCCAATTTTCACTCTTCTAGGTTCAAGCGTTCGTTTCCAGTAACACTTTGAATTTTTAGGTTTCACTCTGTTTTCTGCTATATAGATAGATGTGTTTGAAACTCTAAATCAAACACGGTTTGTGATAGCTCCTTGAAACTTGACAAAATGAAGTAGTTCTAAGTTCTATCTCTATGGTTTGTTTCCTCTTGAAGTACCCCATGCAGAAATTGGCGAAAAACACTTTCGTTTGAAAGGGGTTGCCAAGCTTCCAAAAAACTACTAGTTTGCTGAAATCTCAGCAAACATTTTTTCACCAAATCTTGATGATACTTGGTGGTAATGATTAGTTCACTAAGCCCACTTGGCTTCCCAAATTTTATTCTTCTAGGTTCAAGCGTTCGTTTCCAGTAACACTTTGAATTTTTAGGTTTCACTCTGTTTTCTGCTATATAGATAGATGTGTTTGAAACTCTAAATCAAACACGGTTTGTGCTAGCTCCGTGAAACTTGACAAAATGAAGTAGTTCTAAGTTCTCTCTCTATGGTTTGTTTAATCTTGAAGTACCCCATGCAGAGACTGGCGAAGAACACTTTCGTTTGAAAGGGGTTGCCAAGCTTCCAAAAAACTACTCGTTTGCTGAAATCTCAGCAAACATTTTTTCACCAAATCTTGATGATACTTGGTGGTAATGATCAGTTCACTAATCCCACTTGGCTGCCCAACTTTCACTCTTCTAGGTTCAAGCGTTCGTTTCCAGTAACAGTTTGAAATTTTAGGTTTCACTCTGTTTTCTGCTATATAGATAGATGTGTTTGAAACTCTAAATCAAACACGGTTTGTGCTAGCTCCTTGAAACTTGACCAAATGAAGTAGTTCTAAGTTCTATCTCTATGGTTTGTTTCCTCTTGAAGTACCCCATGCAGAGACTGGCGAAAAACACTTTCGTTTGAAAGGGGTTGCCAAGCTTCCAAAAAACTACTCGTTTGCTGAAATCTCAGCAAACATTTTTTCACCAAATCTTGATGATACTTGGTGGTAATGATCAGTTCACTAAGCCCACTTGGCTGCCCAATTTTCACTCTTCTAGGTTCAAGCGTTCGTTTCCAGTAACACTTTGAATTTTTAGGTTTCAGTCTGTTTTCTGCTATATAGATAGATGTGTTTGAAACTCTAAATCAAACACGGTTTGTGATAGCTCCTTGAAACTTGACAAAATGAAGTAGTTCTAAGTTCTATCTCTATGGTTTGTTTCCTCTTGAAGTACCCCATGCAGAAATTGGCGAAAAACACTTTCGTTTGAAAGGGGTTGCCAAGCTTCCAAAAAACTACTCGTTTGCTGAAATCTCAGCAAACATTTTTTCACCAAATCTTGATGATACTTGGTGGTAATGATTAGTTCACTAAGCCCACTTGGCTTCCCAAATTTTATTCTTCTAGGTTCAAGCGTTCGTTTCCAGTAACACTTTGAATTTTTAGGTTTCACTCTGTTTTCTGCTATATAGATAGATGTGTTTGAAACTCTAAATCAAACACGGTTTGTGCTAGCTCCGTGAAACTTGACAAAATGAAGTAGTTCTAAGTTCTCTCTCTATGGTGTGTTTCCTCTTGAAGTACCCCATGCAGAGACTGGCGAAGAACACTTTCGTTTGAAAGGGGTTGCCAAGCTTCCAAAAAACTACTCGTTTGCTGAAATCTCAGCAAACATTTTTTCACCAAATCTTGATGATACTTGGTGGTAATGATCAGTTCACTAATCCCACTTGGCTGCCCAACTTTCACTCTTCTAGGTTCAAGCGTTCGTTTCCAGTAACAGTTTGAAATTTTAGGTTTCACTCTGTTTTCTGCTATATAGATAGATGTGTTTGAAACTCTAAATCAAACACGGTTTGTGCTAGCTCCTTGAAACTTGACCAAATGAAGTAGTTCTAAGTTCTATCTCTATGGTTTGTTTCCTCTTGAAGTACCCCATGCAGAGACTGGCGAAAAACACTTTCGTTTGAAAGGGGTTGCCAAGCTTCCAAAAAACTACTCGTTTGCTGAAATCTCAGCAAACATTTTTTCACCAAATCTTGATGATACTTGGTGGTAATGATCAGTTCACTAAGCCCACTTGGCTGCCCAATTTTTACTCTTCGAGGTTGAAGCGTTCGTTTCCAGTAACACTTTGAAATTTTAGGTTTCAGTCTGCTTTCTGCTATATAGATAGATGTCTTTGAAACTCTAAATCAAACACGGTTTGTGCTAGCTCCTTGAAACTTGACAAAATGAAGTAGTTGTAAGTTCTATCTCTATGGTTTGTTTCCTCTTGAAGTACCCGATGTAGAGACTGGTGAAAAACACTTTCGTTTGAAAGGGGTTGCCAAGCTTCCAAAAAACTACTAGTTTGCTGAAATCTCAGCAAACATTTTTTCACCAAATCTTGATTATACTTGGTGGTAATGATCAGTTCACTAATCCCACTTGGCTGCATAACTTTCACTCTTCTAGGTTCAAGCGTTCGTTTCCAGTAACAGTTTGAATTTTTAGGTTTCACTCTGTTTTCTCCTACATAGATAGCTGTGTTTGGAATTCTAAATCAAACACGGTTTGTGCTAGCTCCTTGAAACTTGACCAAATGAAGTAGTTCTAAGTTCTATCTCTATGGTTTGTTTCCTCTTGAAGTACCCCATGCAGAGACTGGCGAAAAACACTTTCGTTTGAAAGGGGTTGCCAAGCTTCCAAAAAACTACTAGTTTGCTGAAATCTCAGCAAACATTTTTTCACCAAATCTTGATGATACTTGGTGGTAATGATCAGTTCACTAAGCCCACTTGGCTGCCCAATTTTCACTCTTCTAGGTTCAAGCGTTCGTTTCCAGTAACACTTTGAATTTTTAGGTTTCACTCTGTTTTCTGCTATATAGATATATGTGTTTGAAACTCTAAATCAAACACGGTTTGTGCTAGCTCCTTGAAACTTGAGCAAATGGAGTAGTTCTAAGTTCTATCTCTATGGTTTGTTTCCTCTTGAAGTACCCCATGCAGAGACTGGCGAAAAACACTTTCGTTTGAAAGGGGTTGCCAAGCTTCCAAAAAACTACTAGTTTGCTGAAATCTCAGCAAACATTTTTTCACCAAATCTTGATGATACTTGTTGGTAATGATCAGTTCACTAATCCCACTTGGCTGCCCAACTTTCACTCTTCTAGGTTCAAGCGCTCGTTTCCAGTAACAGTTTGAATTTTTAGGTTTCACTCTGTTTTCTGCTATATACATAGATGTGTTTGAAACTCTAAATCAAACACGGTTTGTGCTAGCTCCGTGAAACTTGACAAAATGAAGTAGTTCTAAGTTGTATCTCTATGGTTTGTTTCCTCTTGAAGTACCCCATGCAGAGACTGGCGAAGAACACTTTCGTTTGAAAAGGGTTGCCAAGCTTCCAAAAAACTACTAGTTTGCTGAAATCTCAGCAAACATTTTTTCACCAAATCTTGATGATACTTGGTGGTAATGATCAGTTCACTAAGCACACTTGGCTGCCCAATTTTCACTCTTCTAGGTTCAAGCGTTCGTTTCCAGTAACACTTTGAATTTTTAGGTTTCACTCTGTTTTCTGCTATATAGACAGATGTGTTTGAAACTCTAAATCAAACACGGTTTGTGCTAGCTCCTTGAAACTTGACAAAATGAAGTAGTTCTAAGTTCTATCTCTATGGTTTGTTTCCTCTTGAAGTACCCCATGCAGAAACTGGCGAAAAACACTTTCGTTTGAAAGGGGTTGCCAAGCTTCCAAAAAACTACTAGTTTGCTGAAATCTCAGCAAACATTTTTTCACCAAATCTTGATGATACTTGGTGGTAATGATCAGTTCACTAATCCCACTTGGCTGCCCAACTTTCACTCTTCTAGGTTCAAGCGCTCGTTTCCAGTAACAGTTTGAATTTTTAGGTTTCACTCTGTTTTCTGCTATATAGATAGATGTGTTTGAAACTCTAAATCAAACACGGTTTGTGCTAGCTCCGTGAAACTTGACAAAATGAAGTAGTTCTAAGTTCTATCTCTATGGTTTGTTTCCTCTTGAAGTACCCCATGCAGAGACTGGCGAAGAACACTTTCGTTTGAAAGGGGTTGCCAAGCTTCCAAGAAACTACTAGTTTGCTGAAATCTCAGCAACCATTTTTTCACCAAATCTTGATGATACTTGGTGGTAATGATCAGTTCACTAAGCCCACTTGGCTGCCCAATTTTCACTCTTCTAGGTTCAAGCGTTCGTTTCCAGTAACACTTTGAATATTTAGGTTTCACTCTGTTTTCTGTTATATAGATAGATGTGTTTGAAACTCTAAATCAAACACGGTTTGTGCTAGCTCCTTGAAACTTGACAAAATTAAGTAGTTCTAAGTTCTATCTCTATGGTTTGTTTCCTCTTGAAGTACCCCATGCAGAGACTGGCGAAAAACACTTTCGTTTAAAAGGGGTTGCCAAGCTTCCAAAAAACTACTAGTTTGCTGAAATCTCAGCAAACATTTTTTCACCAAATCTTGATGATACTTGGTGGTAATGATCAGTTCACTAATCCCACTTGGCTGCCCAACTTTCACTCTTCTAGGTTCAAGCGTTCGTTTCCAGTAACAGTTTGAAATTTTAGGTTTCACTCTGTTTTCTGCTATATAGATAGATGTGTTTGAAACTCTAAATCAAACACGGTTTGTGCTAGCTCCTTGAAACTTGACCAAATGAAGTAGTTCTAAGTTCTATCTCTATGGTTTGTTTCCTCTTGAAGTACCCCATGCAGAGACTGGCGAAAAACACTTTCGTTTGAAAGGGGTTGCCAAGCTTCCAAAAAACTACTCGTTTGCTGAAATCTCAGCAAACATTTTTTCACCAAATCTTGATGATACTTGGTGGTAATGATCAGTTCACTAAGCCCACTTGGCTGCCCAATTTTTACTCTTCGAGGTGAAGCGTTCGTTTCCAGTAACACTTTGAAATTTTAGGTTTCAGTCTGCTTTCTGCTATATAGATAGATGTCTTTGAAACTCTAAATCAAACACGGTTTGTGCTAGCTCCTTGAAACTTGACAAAATGAAGTAGTTGTAAGTTCTATCTCTATGGTTTGTTTCCTCTTGAAGTACCCCATGTAGAGACTGGTGAAAAACACTTTCGTTTGAAAGGGGTTGCCAAGCTTCCAAAAAACTACTAGTTTGCTGAAATCTCAGCAAACATTTTTTCACCAAATCTTGATTATACTTGGTGGTAATGATCAGTTCACTAATCCCACTTGGCTGCATAACTTTCACTCTTCTAGGTTCAAGCGTTCGTTTCCAGTAACAGTTTGAATTTTTAGGTTTCACTCTGTTTTCTCCTACATAGATAGCTGTGTTTGGAATTCTAAATCAAACACGGTTTGTGCTATCTCCTTGAAACTTGACCAAATGAAGTAGTTCTAAGTTCTATCTCTATGGTTTGTTTCCTCTTGAAGTACCCCATGCAGAGACTGGCGAAAAACACTTTCGTTTGAAAGGGGTTGCCAAGCTTCCAAAAAACTACTAGTTTGCTGAAATCTCAGCAAACATTTTTTCACCAAATCTTGATGATACTTGGTGGTAATGATCAGTTCACTAAGCCCACTTGGCTGCCCAATTTTCACTCTTCTAGGTTCAAGCGTTCGTTTCCAGTAACACTTTGAATTTTTAGGTTTCACTCTGTTTTCTGCTATATAGATATATGTGTTTGAAACTCTAAATCAAACACGGTTTGTGCTAGCTCCTTGAAACTTGAGCAAATGGAGTAGTTCTAAGTTCTATCTCTATGGTTTGTTTCCTCTTGAAGTACCCCATGCAGAGACTGGCGAAAAACACTTTCGTTTGAAAGGGGTTGCCAAGCTTCCAAAAAACTACTAGTTTGCTGAAATCTCAGCAAACATTTTTTCACCAAATCTTGATGATACTTGTTGGTAATGATCAGTTCACTAATCCCACTTGGCTGCCCAACTTTCACTCTTCTAGGTTCAAGCGCTCGTTTCCAGTAACAGTTTGAATTTTTAGGTTTCACTCTGTTTTCTGCTATATACATAGATGTGTTTGAAACTCTAAATCAAACACGGTTTGTGCTAGCTCCGTGAAACTTGACAAAATGAAGTAGTTCTAAGTTGTATCTCTATGGTTTGTTTCCTCTTGAAGTACCCCATGCAGAGACTGGCGAAGAACACTTTCGTTTGAAAAGGGTTGCCAAGCTTCCAAAAAACTACTCGTTTGCTGAAATCTCAGCAAACATTTTTTCACCAAATCTTGATGATACTTGGTGGTAATGATCAGTTCACTAAGCACACTTGGCTGCCCAATTTTCACTCTTCTAGGTTCAAGCGTTCGTTTCCAGTAACACTTTGAATTTTTAGGTTTCACTCTGTTTTCTGCTATATAGACAGATGTGTTTGAAACTCTAAATCAAACACGGTTTGTGCTAGCTCCTTGAAACTTGACAAAATGAAGTAGTTCTAAGTTCTATCTCTATGGTTTGTTTCCTCTTGAAGTACCCCATGCAGAAACTGGCGAAAAACACTTTCGTTTGAAAGGGGTTGCCAAGCTTCCAAAAAACTACTAGTTTGCTGAAATCTCAGCAAACATTTTTTCACCAAATCTTGATGATACTTGGTGGTAATGATCAGTTCACTAATCCCACTTGGCTGCCCAACTTTCACTCTTCTAGGTTCAAGCGCTCGTTTCCAGTAACAGTTTGAATTTTTAGGTTTCACTCTGTTTTCTGCTATATAGATAGATGTGTTTGAAACTCTAAATCAAACACGGTTTGTGCTAGCTCCGTGAAACTTGACAAAATGAAGTAGTTCTAAGTTCTATCTCTATGGTTTGTTTCCTCTTGAAGTACCCCATGCAGAGACTGGCGAAGAACACTTTCGTTTGAAAGGGGTTGCCAAGCTTCCAAGAAACTACTAGTTTGCTGAAATCTCAGCAACCATTTTTTCACCAAATCTTGATGATACTTGGTGGTAATGATCAGTTCACTAAGCCCACTTGGCTGCCCAATTTTCACTCTTCTAGGTTCAAGCGTTCGTTTCCAGTAACACTTTGAATATTTAGGTTTCACTCTGTTTTCTGTTATATAGATAGATGTGTTTGAAACTCTAAATCAAACACGGTTTGTGCTAGCTCCTTGAAACTTGACAAAATTAAGTAGTTCTAAGTTCTATCTCTATGGTTTGTTTCCTCTTGAAGTACCCCATGCAGAGACTGGCGAAAAACACTTTCGTTTAAAAGGGGTTGCCAAGCTTCCAAAAAACTACTAGTTTGCTGAAATCTCAGCAAACATTTTTTCACCAAAACTTGATGATACTTGGTGGTAATGATCAGTTCACTAATCCCACTTGGCTGCCCAACTTTCACTCTTCTAGGTTCAAGCGTTCGTTTCCAGTAACAGTTTGAATTTTTAGGTTTCACTCTGTTTTCTGCTATATAGATAGATGTGTTTGAAACTCTAAATCAAACACGGTTTGTGCTAGCTCCTTGAAACTTGACCAAATGAAGTAGTTCTAAGTTCTATCTCTATGGTTTGTTTCCTCTTGAAGTACCCCATGCAGAGACTGGCGAAAAACACTTTCGTTTGAAAGGGGTTGCCAAGCTTCCAAAAAACTACTCGTTTGCTGAAATCTCAGCAAACATTTTTTCACCAAATCTTGATGATACTTGGTGGTAATGATCAGTTCACTAAGCCCACTTGGCTGCCCAATTTTTACTCTTCGAGGTTGAAGCGTTCGTTTCCAGTAACACTTTGAATTTTTAGGTTTCAGTGTGTTTTCTGCTATATAGATAGATGTCTTTGAAACTCTAAATCAAACACGGTTTGTGCTAGCTCCTTGAAACTTGACAAAATGAAGTAGTTGTAAGTTCTATCTCTATGGTTTGTTTCCTCTTGAAGTACCCCATGCAGAGACTGGCGAAGAACACTTTCGTTTGAAAGGGGTTACCAAGCTTCCAAAAAATTACTCGTTTGCTGAAATCTCAGCAAACATTTTTTCACCAAATCTTGATGATACTTGGTGGTAATGATCAGTTCACTAATCCCACTTGGCTGCCTAATTTTTATTCTTCTAGGTTGAAGCATTCGTTTCCAGTAACAGTTTGAATTTTTAGGTTTCACTCTGTTTTCTCCTACATAGATAGATGTGTTTGGAATTCTAAATCAAACACGGTTTGTGCTAGCTCCTTGAAACTTGACCAAATGAAGTAGTTCTAAGTTCTATCTCTATGGTTTGTTTCCTCTTGAAGTACCCCATGCAGAGACTGGCGAAAAACACTTTCGTTTGAAAGGGGTTGCCAAGCTTCCAAAAAACTACTAGTTTGCTGAAATCTCAGCAAACATTTTTTCACCAAATCTTGATGATACTTGGTGGTAATGATCAGTTCACTAAGCTCACTTGGCTGCCCAATTTTCACTCTTCTAGGTTTAAGCGTTCGTTTCCAGTAACACTTTGAATTTTTAGGTTTCACTCTGTTTTCTTCTATATAGATAGATGTGTTTGAAACTCTAAATCAAACACGGTTTGTGCTAGCTCCTTGAAACTTGACAAAATGAAGTAGTTCTAAGTTCTATCTCTATGGTTTGTTTCCTCTTGAAGTACCCCATGCAGAAACTGGCGAAAAACACTTTCGTTTGAAAGGGGTTGCCAAGCTTCCAAAAAACTACTCGTTTGCTGAAATCTCTGCAAACATTTTTTCACCAAATCTTGATGATACTTGGTGGTAATGATCAGTTCACTAATCCCACTTGGCTGCCAAACTTTCACTCTTCTAGGTTGAAGCGTTCGTTTCCAGTAACACTTTGAATTTTTAGGTTTCACTCTGTTTTCTGCTATATAGATAGATGTGTTTGAAACTCTAAATCAAACACGGTTTGTGCTAGCTCCGTGAAACTTGACAAAATGAAGTAGTTCTAAGTTCTATCTCTATGGTTTGTTTCCTCTTGAAGTACCCCATGCAGAGACTGGCGAAGAACACTTTCGTTTGAAAGGGGTTGCCAAGCTTCCAAAAAACTACTCGTTTGCTGAAATCTCAGCAAACATTTTTTCACCAAATCTTGATGATACTTGGTGGTAATGATCAGTTCACTAAGCACACTTGGCTGCCCAATTTTCACTCTTCTAGGTTCAAGCGTTCGTTTCCAGTAACACTTTGAATTTTAGGTTTCACTCTGTTTTCTGCTATATAGATAGATGTTTTTGAAACTCTAAATCAAACACGGTTTGTGCTAGCTCCTTGAAACTTGACAAAATGAAGTAGTTCTAAGTTCTATCTCTATGGTTTGTTTCCTCTTGAAGTACCCCATGCAGAAACTGGCGAAAAACACTTTCGTTTGAAAGGGGTTGCCAAGCTTCCAAAAAACTACTAGTTTGCTGAAATCTCAGCAAACATTTTTTCACCAAATCTTGATGAAACTTGGTGGTAATGATCAGTTCACTAATCCCACTTGGCTGCCCAACTTTCACTCTTCTAGGTTCAAGCGCTCGTTTCCAGTAACAGTTTGAATTTTTAGGTTTCACTCTGTTTTCTGCTATATAGATAGATGTGTTTGAAACTCTAAATCAAACACGGTTTGTGCTAGCTCCGTGAAACTTGACAAAATGAAGTAGTTCTAAGTTCTATCTCTATGGTTTGTTTCCTCTTGAAGTACCCCATGCAGAGACTGGCGAAGAACACTTTCGTTTGAAAGGGGTTGCCAAGCTTCCAAGAAACTACTAGTTTGCTGAAATCTCAGCAACCATTTTTTCACCAAATCTTGATGATACTTGGTGGTAATGATCAGTTCACTAAGCCCACTTGGCTGCCCAATTTTCACTCTTCTAGGTTCAAGCGTTCGTTTCCAGTAACACTTTGAATTTTTAGGTTTCACTCTGTTTTCTGTTATATAGATAGATGTGTTTGAAACTCTAAATCAAACACGGTTTGTGCTAGCTCCTTGAAACTTGACAAAATGAAGTAGTTCTAAGTTCTATCTCTATGGTTTGTTTCCTCTTGAAGTACCCCATGCAGAGACTGGCGAAAAACACTTTCGTTTGAAAGGGGTTGCCAAGCTTCCAAAAAACTACTAGTTTGCTGAAATCTCAGCAAACATTTTTTCACCAAAACTTGATGATACTTGGTGGTAATGATCAGTTCACTAATCCCACTTGGCTGCCCAACTTTCACTCTTCTAGGTTCAAGCGTTCGTTTCCAGTAACAGTTTGAATTTTTAGGTTTCACTCTGTTTTCTGCTATATAGATAGATGTGTTTGAAACTCTAAATCAAACACGGTTTGTGCTAGCTACTTGAAACTTGACCAAAACAAGTAGTTCTAAGTTCTATCTCTATGGTTTGTTTCCTCTTGAAGTACCCCATGCAGAGACTGGCGAAAAACACTTTCGTTTGAAAGGGGTTGCCAAGCTTCCAAAAAAATACTCGTTTGCTGAAATCTCAGCAAACATTTTTTCACCAAATCTTGATGATACTTGGTGGTAATGATCAGTTCACTAAGCCCACTTGGCTGCCCAATTTTTACTCTTCGAGGTTGAAGCGTTCGTTTCCAGTAACACTTTGAAATTTTAGGTTTCAGTCTGTTTTCTGCTATATAGATAGATGTCTTTGAAACTCTAAATCAAACACGGTTTGTGCTAGCTCCTTGAAACTTGACAAAATGAAGTAGTTGTAAGTTCTATCTCTATGGTTTGTTTCCTCTTGAAGTACCCCATGTAGAGACTGGTGAAAAACACTTTCGTTTGAAAGGGGTTGCCAAGCTTCCAAAAAACTACTAGTTTGCTGAAATCTCAGCAAACATTTTTTCACCAAATCTTGATTATACTTGGTGGTAATGATCAGTTCACTAATCCCACTTGGCTGCCCAACTTTCACTCTTCTAGGTTCAAGCGTTCGTTTCCAGTAACACTTTGAATTTTTAGGTTTCACTCTGTTTTCTGTTATATAGAGAGATGTGTTTGAAACTCTAAATCAAACACGGTTTGTGCTAGCTCCGTGAAATTTGACAAAATGAAGTAGTTCTAAGTTCTATCTCTATGGTTTGTTTCCTCTTGAAGTACCCCATGCAGAGACTGGCGAATAACACTTTCGTTTGAAAGGGGTTGCCAAGCTTCCAAAAAACTACTAGTTTGCTGAAATCTCAGCAAACATTTATTCACCAAATCTTGAAGATACTTGGTGGTAATGATCAGTTCACTAAGCCCACTTGGCTGCCCAATTTTCACTCTTCTAGGTTCAAGCGTTCGTTTCCAGTAACACTTTGAATTTTTAGGTTTCACTCTGTTTTCTGCTATATAGATATATGTGTTTGAAACTCTAAATCAAACACGGTTTGTGCTAGCTCCTTGAAACTTGAGCAAATGGAGTAGTTCTAAGTTCTATCTCTATGGTTTGTTTCCTCTTGAAGTACCCCATGCAGAGACTGGCGAAGAACACTTTCGTTTGAAAGGGGTTGCCAAGCTTCCAAAAAACTACTAGTTTGCTGAAATCTCAGCAAATATTTTTTCACCAAAACTTGATGATACTTGGTGGTAATGATCAGTTCACTAAGCCCACTTGGCTGCCCAATTTTTACTCTTCTAGGTTCAAGCGTTCGTTTCCAGTAACACTTTGAAATTTTAGGTTTCACTCTGTTTTCTGCTATGTAGATAGATGTCTTTGAAACTCTAAATCAAACACGGTTTGTGCTAGCTCCTTGAAACTTGACAAAATGAAGTAGTTGTTAGTTCTATCTCTATGGTTTTTTTTCCTCTTGAAGTACCCCATGCACAGACTGGCGAAAAACACTTTCGTTTGAAAGGGGTTGCCAAGCTTCCAAAAAACTACTAGTTTGCTGAAATCTCAGCAAACATTTTTTCACCAAATCTTGATGATACTTGGTGGTAATGATCAGTTCACTAATCCCACTTGGCTGCCCAAATTTTATTCTTCTAGGTTGAAGCTTTCGTTTCAGGTGACTGTTTGAATTTTTAGGTTTCACTCTGTTTTCTCCAACATAGATAGCTGTGTTTGGAATTCTAAATCAAACACGGTTTGTGCTAGCTCCTTGAAACTTGACCAAATGAAGTAGTTCTAAGTTCTATCTCTATGGTTTGTTTCCTCTTGAAGTACCCCATGCAGAGACTGGCGAAAAACACTTTCGTTTGAAAGGGGTTGCCAAGCTTCCAAAAAACTACTAGTTTGCTGAAATCTCAGCAAACATTTTTTCACCAAATCTTGATGATACTTGGTGGTAATGATCAGTTCACTAAGCCCACTTGGCTGCCCAACTTTCACTCTTCTAGGTTCAAGCGTTCGTTTCCAGTAACACTTTGAATTTTAAGTTTCACTCTGTTTTCTGCTATATAGATAGATGTGTTTGAAACTCTAAATCAAACACGGTTTGTGCTAGTTCCTTGAAACTTGACCAAATGAAGTAGTTCTAAGTTCTATCTCTATGGTTTGTTTCCTCTTGAAGTATCCCATGCAGAGACTGGCGAAAAACACTTTCGTTTGAAAGGGGTTGCCAAGCTTCCAAAAAACTACTAGTTTGCTGAAATCTCAGCAAACATTTTTTCACCAAATCTTGATGATACTTGGTGGTAATGATCAGTTCACTAATCCCACTTGGCTGCCCAATTTTTATTCTTCTAGGTTGAAGCATTCATTTCCAGTACAGTTTGAATTTTTAGGTTTCACTCTGTTTTCTCCTACATAGATAGATGTGTTTGGAATTCTAAATCAAACAGGGTTTGTGCTAGCTCCTTGAAACTTGACCAAATGAAGTAGTTCTAAGTTCTATCTCTATGGTTTGTTTCCTCTTGAAGTACCCCATGCAGAGACTGGCGAAAAACACTTTCGTTTCAAAGGGGTTGCCAAGCTTCCAAAAAACTACTAGTTTGCTGAAATCTCAGCAAACATTTTTTCACCAAATCTTGATGATACTTGGTGGTAATGATCAGTTCACTAAACCCACTTGGCTGCCCAACTTTCACTCTTCTAGGTTCAAGCATTCGTTTCCAGTAACAGTTTGAATTTTTAGGTTTCACTCTGTTTTCTGTTATATAGATAGATGTGTTTGAAACTCTAAATCAAACACGGTTTGTGCTAGGTCCTTGAAACTTGACAAAATGAAGTAGTTCTAAGTTCTATCTCTATGGTTTGTTTCCTCTTGAAGTACCCCATGCAGAGACTGGCGAAAAACACTTTCGTTTGAAAGGGGTTGCCAAGCTTCCAAAAAACTACTAGTTTGCTGAAATCTCAGCAAACATTTTTTCACCAAATCTTGATGATACTTGGTGGTAATGATCAGTTCACTAAGCCCACTTGGCTGCCCAATTTTTACTCTTCTAGGTTGAAGCGTTCGTTTCCAGTAACACTTTGAAATTTTAGGTTTCAGTCTGTTTTCTGCTATATAGATAGATGTCTTTGAAACTCTAAATCAAACACGGTTTGTGCTAGCTCCTTGAAACTTGACAAAATGAAGTAGTTGTAAGTT
>NW_027510862.1:0-30423 GCF_048772815.1 Callospermophilus lateralis
CCAAGCTTCCAAAATACAACTGGTATTCTGAATACTCGGCAAACTTTTTTTCATCCGACCTTGATGATCTCTGTGGTAATGATCAGTTCACTAAGTCCACTTAGCTTCCCAATTTTCACTCTTCTAGGATGAAGCATTCGTTACCAGTAACAGTTTGAATTTTTAGGTTTCACTCTATTTCCTCCTATACAGATAGATTTTTTTTTTAAGTCTAAATCAAACACGGTTTGTGCTAGCTCCTTGAAACTTGACAAAATAAAGTAGTTCTAAGTTCTGTCTTTGTGGTTTGTTTCCTCTTGAAATAGCCACAAGCAAAGAACTGCGTAAAACACCTTCATTGGAAAGGTGATCCAAGCTTCCATAATACTACTGGTTTTCTGAATACTTGGCAAATTTTTTTTCATCCGACCTTGATGATCTCTGTGGTAATGATCAGTTCAATAAGTCCACTTAGGCTGCCCAATTTTCACTCTTCTAGGATGAAGCGTTCGTTACCAGTAATAGTTTGAATTTTTATGTTTCACTCTATTTCCTCCTATGCAGATAGATGTCTTTTTTGAGTCTAAATCAAACACAGTTTGTGCTAACTCCTTGAAACTTGACAAAATAAAGTAGTTCTAAGTTCTGTCTTTGTGGTTTGTTTCCTCTTGAAATAGGCACAAGGAAAGACTGCGTAAAACACATTCATTGGAAAAGTGTGCCAAGCTTCCAAAAAACTACTGGTTTTCTGAATACTCGGCAAAGTTTTTTTCATCCGACCTTGATGATCTCTGTGGTAATGATCACTTCACTAAGTCCACTTAGCTGCCCAATATTCACTCTTCTAGGATGAAGTGTTCGTTACCAGTAACAGTTTGAGTTTTTAGGTTTCACTCTATTTCCTCCTATATAGATAGATGTGTTTGGAAGTCTAAATCAAACACGGTTTGTGCTAGCTCCTCGAAACTTGACTAAATAAAGTAGTTCTAAGTTCTGTCTTTGTGGTTTGTTTCCTCTTGAAATAGGCACAAGCAAAGACTGCGTAAAACACCTTCATTGGAAGGGTGTTCCAAGCTTCCAAAATACAACTGGTTTTTTGAATACTCGGCAAACTTTTTTTCATCCGACCTTGATGATCTCTGTGGTAATGATCAGTTCACTAAGTCCACTTAGCTTCCCAATTTTCACTCTTCTAGGATGAAGCGTTCGTTACCAGTAACAGTTTGAATTTTTAGGTTTCACTCTATTTCCTCCTATACAGATAGATGTGTTTTTTAAGTCTAAATCAAACACGGTTTGTGCTAGCTCCTTGAAACTTGACAAAATAAAGTAGTTCTAAGTTCTGTCTTTGTGGTTTGTTTCCTCTTGAAATAGCCACAAGCAAAGACTGCGTAAAACACCTTTATTGGAAAGGTGATCCAAGCTTCCAAAATACTACTGGTTTTCTGAATACTCGGCAAATTTTTTTTCATCCGACCTGGATGCTCTCTGTGGTAATGATCAGTTCAATAAGTCCACTTAGCTGCCCAATTTTCAATCTTCTAAAATGAAGCGTTCGTTACCAGTAACAGTTTGAATTTTTAGGTTTCATTCTATTTCCTCCTATGCAGCACAGATGTCTTTTTTAAGTCTAAATCAAACACAGTTTGTGCTAACTCCTTGAAACTTGACAAAATAAAGTAGTTCTAAGTTCTGTCTTTGGTGGTTTGTTTCCTCTTGAAATAGGCACAAGGAAAGACTGCATAAAACACATTCATTGGAAAGGTGTCCCAAGCTTCCAAAAAACTACTGGTTTTCTGAATACTCGGCAAATTTTTTTTCATCCGACCTTGATGATCTCTGTGGTAATGATCACTTCACTAAGTCCACTTAGCTGCCCAATATTCACTCTTCTAGGATGAAGTGTTCGTTACCAGTAACAGTTTGAGTTTTTAGGTTTCACTCTATTTCCTCCTAAATAGATAGATGTGTTTGAAAGTCTAAATCAAACACGGTTTGTGCTAGCTCCTTGAAACTTGACAAAATAAAGTAGTTCTAAGTTCTGTCTTTGTGGTTTGTTTCCTCTTGAAATAGGCACAAGCAAAGACTGCATAAAACACATTCATTGGAAGGTGTGCCAAGCTTAAAAAAACTACAGGTTTTCTGAATACTCGGCAAATTTTTTTTTCATCCGTCCTTGATGATCTCTGTGGTAATGATCAGTTCACTAAGTCCACTTACCTGCCCAATTTTCACTCTTCTAGAATGAAGCGTTCGTTACCAGTAACAGATTGAATTTTTTAGGTTTCACTCTATTTCCTCCTATACAGATAGATGTGTTTTTTAAGTCTAAATCAAACACGGTGTGCTAGCTCCTTGAAACTTGACAAAATAAAGTAGTTCTAAGTTCTGTCTTTGTGGTTTGTTTCCTCTTGAAATAGCCACAAGCAAAGACTGCGTAAAACATTTTCATTGGAAAGGTGTTCCAAGCTTCCAAAATACTACTGGTTTCTGAATACTCGGCAAATTTTTTTTCATCCGACCTTGATGATCTCTGTGATAATGATCACTTCACTAAGTCCACTCAGCTGCCCAATATTCACTCTTCTAGGATGAAGTGTTCGTTACCAGTAACAGTTTGAGTTTTTAGGTTTCACTCTATTTCCTCCTATATAGATAGATGTATTTGGAAGTCTAAATCAAACACGGTTTGTGCTAGCTCCTCGAAACTTGACTAAATAAAGCAGTTCTAAGTTCTGTCTTTGTGGTTTGTTTCCTCTTGAAATAGGCACAAGCAAAGACTGCGTAAAACACCTTCATTGGAAGGGTGTTCCAAGCTTCCAAAATACAACTGGTATTCTGAATACTCGGCAAACTTTTTTTCATCCGACCTTGATGATCTCTGTGGTAATGATCAGTTCACTAAGTCCACTTAGCTTCCCAATTTTCACTCTTCTAGGATGAAGCATTCGTTACCAGTAACAGTTTGAATTTTTAGGTTTCACTCTATTTCCTCCTATACAGATAGATTTTTTTTTTTAAGTCTAAATCAAACACGGTTTGTGCTAGCTCCTTGAAACTTGACAAAATAAAGTAGTTCTAAGTTCTGTCTTTGTGGTTTGTTTCCTCTTGAAATAGCCACAAGCAAAGACTGCGTAAAACACCTTCATTGGAAAGGTGATCCAAGCTTCCATAATACTACTGGTTTTCTGAATACTTGGCAAATTTTTTTTCATCCGACCTTGATGATCTCTGTGGTAATGATCAGTTCAATAAGTCCACTTAGCTGCCCAATTTTCACTCTTCTAGGATGAAGCGTTCGTTACCAGTAATAGTTTGAATTTTTAGGTTTCACTCTATTTCCTCCTATGCAGATAGATGTCTTTTTTGAGTCTAAATCAAACACAGTTTGTGCTAACTCCTTGAAACTTGACAAAATAAAGTAGTTCTAAGTTCTGTCTTTGTGGTTTGTTTCCTCTTGAAATAGGCACAAGGAAAGACTGCGTAAAACACATTCATTGGAAAAGTGTGCCAAGCTTCCAAAAAACTACTGGTTTTCTGAATACTCGGCAAAGTTTTTTTCATCCGACCTTGATGATCTCTGTGGTAATGATCACTTCACTAAGTCCACTTAGCTGCCCAATATTCACTCTTCTAGGATGAAGTGTTCGTTACCAGTAACAGTTTGAGTTTTTAGGTTTCACTCTATTTCCTCCTATATAGATAGATGTGTTTGGAAGTCTAAATCAAACACGGTTTGTGCTAGCTCCTCGAAACTTGACTAAATAAAGTAGTTCTAAGTTCTGTCTTTGTGGTTTGTTTCCTCTTGAAATAGGCACAAGCAAAGACTGCGTAAAACACTTCATTGGAAGGGTGTTCCAAGCTTCCAAAATACAACTGGTATTCTGAATACTCGGCAAACTTTTTTTCATCCGACCTTTGATGATCTCTGTGGTAATGATCAGTTCACTAAGTCCACTTAGCTTCCCAATTTTCACTCTTCTAGGATGAAGCGTTCGTTACCAGTAACAGTTTGAATTTTTAGGTTTCACTCTATTTTCTCCTATACAGATAGATGTGTTTTTTAAGTCTAAATCAAACACGGTTTGTGCTAGCTCCTTGAAACTTGACAAAATAAAGTAGTTCTAAGTTCTGTCTTTGTGGTTTGTTTCCTCTTGAAATAGCCACAAGCAAAGACTGCGTAAAACACCTGCATTGGAAAGGTGATCCAAGCTTCCAAAATACTACTGGTTTTCTGAATACTCGGCAAATTTTTTTTCATCCGACCTTGATGATCTCTGTGGTAATGATCAGTTCAATAAGTCCACTTAGCTGCCCAATTTTCACTCTTCTAGGATGAAGCGTTCGTTACCAGTAACAGTTTGAATTTTTAGGTTTCACTCTATTTCCTCCTATGCAGATAGATGTCTTTTTTAAGTCTAAATCAAACACAGTTTGTGCTAACTCCTTGAAACTTGACAAAATAAAGTAGTTCTAAGTTCTGTCTTTGTGGTTTGTTTCCTCTTGAAATAGGCACAAGGAAAGACTGCGTAAAACACATTCATTGGAAAGGTGTGCCAAGCTTCCAAAAAACTACTGGTTTTCTGAATACTCGGCAAATTTTTTTTCATCCGACATTGATGATCTCTGTGGTAATGATCACTTCACTAAGTCCACTTAGCTGCCCAATATTCACTCTTCTAGGATGAAGTGTTCGTTACCAGTAACAGTTTGAGTTTTTAGGTTTCACTCTATTTCCTCCTATATAGATAGATGTGTTTGGAAGTCTAAATCAAACACGGTTTGTGCTAGCTCCTTGAAACTTGACAAAATAAAGTAGTTCTAAGTTCTGTCTTTGTGGTTTGTTTCCTCTTGAAATAGGCACAAGCAAAGACTGCGTAAAACACATTCATTGGAAGGTGTGCCAAACTTCCAAAAAACTACAGGTTTTCTGAATACTCGGCAAATTTTTTTTCATCCGTCCTTGATGATCTCTGTGGTAATGATCAGTTCACTAAGTCCACTTACCTGCCCAATTTTCACTCTTCTAGGATGAAGCGTTCGTTACCAGTAACAGTTTGAATTTTTAGGTTTCACTCTATTTCCTCCTATACAGATAGATGTGTTTTTTAAGTCTAAATGAAACACGGTGTGTGCTAGCTCCTTGAAACTTGACAAAATAAAGTAGTTCTAAGTTCTGTCTTTGTGGTTTGTTTCCTCTTGAAATAGGCACAAGGAAAGACTGCGTAAAACACATTCATTGGAAAGGTGTGCCAAGCTTCCAAAATACTACTGGTTTTCTGAATACTCGGAAAATTTTTTTCATCCGACCTTGATGATCTCTGTGATAATGATCACTTCACTAAGTCCACTCAGCTGCCCAATATTCACTCTTCTAGGATGAAGTGTTCGTTACCAGTAACAGTTTGAGTTTTTAGGTTTCACTCTATTTCCTCCTATATAGATAGATGTGTTTGGAAGTCTAAATCAAACACGGTTTGTGCTAGCTCCTTGACACTTGACAAAATAAAGTAGTTCTAAGTTCTGTCTTTGTGGTTTGTTTCCTCTTGAAATAGGCACAAGCAAAGACTGCGTAAAACACCTTCATTGGAAGGGTGTTCCAAGCTTCCAAAATACAACTGGTTTTCTGAATACTCGGCAAACTTTTTTTCATCCGACCTTGATGATCTCTGGGGTAATGATCAGTTCACTAAGTCCACTTAGCTGCCCAACTTTCACTCTTCTAGGATGAAGCGTTCGTTACCAGTAACTGTTTGAATTATTAGGTTTCACTCTATTTCCTCCTATACAGATAGATGTGTTTTTTAAGTCTAAATCAAACACGGTTTGTGCTAGCTCCTTGAAACGTGGCAAAATAAAGTAGTTCTAAGTTCTGTCTTTGTGGTTTGTTTCCTCTTGAAATAGCCACAAGCAAAGACTGCGTAAAACACCTTCATTGGAAAGGTGATCCAAGCTTCCAAAATACTACTGGTTTTCTGAATACTCGGCAAATTTTTTTTCATCCGACCTTGATGATCTCTGTGGTAATGATCAGTTCAATAAGTCCACTTAGCTGCCCAATTTTCACTCTTCTAGGATGAAGCGTTCGTTACCAGTAACAGTTTGAATTTTTAGGTTTCAGTCTATTTCCTCCTATGCAGATAGATGTCTTTTTTAAGTCTAAATCAAACACAGTTTGTGCTAACTCCTCGAAACTTGACAAAATAAAGTAGTTCTAAGTTCTGTCTTTGTGGTTTGTTCCCTCTTGAAATAGGCACAAGGAAAGACTGCGTAAAACACATTCATTGGAAAGGTGTGCCAAGCTTCCAAAAAACTACTGGTTTTCTGAATACTCGGCAAATTTTTTTTCATCCGACCTTGATGATCTCTGTGGTAATGATCACTTCACTAAGTCCACTTAGCTGACCAATATTCACTCTTCTAGGATGAAGTGTTCGTTACCAGTAACAGTTTGAGTTTTTAGGTTTCACTCTATTTCCTCCTATATAGATAGATGTGTTTGGAAGTCTAAATCAAACAGGGTTTGCTAGCTCCTTGAAACTTGACAAAATAAAGTAGTTCTAAGTTCTGTCTTTGTGGTTTGTTTCGTCTTGAAATAGGCACAAGCAAAGACTGCGTAAAACACATTCATTGGAAGGTGTGCCAAGCTTCCAAAAAACTACAGGTTTTCTGAATACTCGGCAAATTTTTTTTCATCCGTCCTTGATGATCTCTGTGGTAATGATCCGTTCACTAAGTCCACTTACCTGCCCAATTTTCACTCTTCTAGGATGAAGCGTTCGTTACCAGTAACAGTTTGAATTTTTAGGTTTCACTCTATTTCCTCCTATACAGATAGATGTGTTTTTTAAGTCTAAATCAAACACGGTTTGTGCTAGCTCCTTGAAACTTGACAAAATAAAGTAGTTCTAAGTTCTGTCTTTGTGGTTTGTTTCCTCTTGAAATAGCCACAAGCAAAGACTGCGTTAAACACCTTCATTGGAAAGGTGTTCCAAGCTTCCAAAATACTACTGGTTTTCTGAATACTCGGCAAATTTTTTTTTCATCCGACCTTGATGATCTCTGTGGTAATGATCAGTTCACTAAGTCCACTTAGCTGCCCAATTTTCACTCTTCTAGGATGAAGCGTTCGTTACCAGTAACAGTTTGAATTTTTAGGTTTCACACTATTTCCTCCTATACAGATAGATGTCTTTTTTAAGTCTAAATCAAACACGGTTTGTGCTAGCTCCTTGAAACTTGACAAAATAAATTAGTTCTAAGTTGTGTCTTTGTGGTTTGATTCCTCTTGAAATAGGCACAAGGAAAGACTGCGTAAAACACATTCATTGGAAAGGTGTGCCAAGCTTCCAAAATACTACTGGTTTTCTGAATATTCGGCAAATTTTTTTTCATCCGACCTTGATGATCTCTGTGATAATGATCACTTCACTAAGTCCACTCAGCTGCCCAATATTCAATCTTCTAGGATGAAGTGTTCGTTACCAGTAACAGTTTGAGTTTTTAGGTTTCACTCTATTTCCTCCTATATAGATAGATGTGTTTGGAAGTCTAAATCAAACACGGTTTGTGCTAGCTCCTTAAAACTTGACTAAATAAAGTAGTTCTAAGTTCTGTCTTTGTGGTTTGTTTCCTCTTGAAATAGGCACAAGCAAAGACTGCGTAAAACACCTTCATTGGAAGGGTGTTCCAAGCTTCCAAAATACAACTGGTATTCTGAATACTCGGCAAACTTTTTTTCATCCGACCTTGATGATCTCTGTGGTAATGATCAGTTCACTAAGTCCACTTAGCTTCCCAATTTTCACTCTTCTAGGATGAAGCGTTCGTTACCAGTAACAGTTTGAATTTTTAGGTTTCACTCTATTTCCTCCTATACAGATAGATGTGTTTTTTAAGTCTAAATCAAACACGGTTTGTGCTAGCTCCTTGAAACTTGACAAAATAAAGTAGTTCTAAGTTCTGTCTTTGTGGTTTGTTTCCTCTTGAAATAGCCGCAAGCAAAGACTGCATAAAACACCTTCATTGGAAAGGTGATCCAAGCTTCCAAAATACTACTGGTTTTCTGAATACTCGGCAAATTTTTTTTCATCCGACCTTGATGATCTCTGTGGTAATGATCAGTTCAATAAGTCCACTTAGCTGCCCAATTTTCACTCTTCTAGGATGAAGCGTTCGTTACCAGTAACAGTTTGAATTTTTAGGTTTCACTCTATTTCCTCCTATGCAGATAGATGTCTTTTAAGTCTAAATCAAACACAGTTTGTGCTAACTCCTTGAAACTTGACAAAATAAAGTAGTTCTAAGTTCTGTCTTTGAGGTTTGTTTCCTCTTGAAATAGGCACAAGGAAAGACTGCGTAAAACACATTCATTGGAAAGGTGTGCCAAGCTTCCAAAAAACTACTGGTTTTCTGAATACTCGGCAAATTTTTTTTCATCCGACCTTGATGATCTCTGTGGTAATGATCACTTCACTAAATCCACCTAGCTGCCCAATTTTAACTCTTCTAGGATGAAGCGTTCGTTACCAGTAACAGTTTGAATTTTTAGGTTTCACTCTATTTCCTCCTATACAGATAGATGGTCTTTTATAAGTCTAAATCAAACACGGTTTGTGCTAGCTCCTTGAAACTTGACAAAATAAATTAGTTCTAAGTTGTGTCTTTGTGGTTTGTTTCCTCTTGAAATAGGCACAAGGAAAGACTGCGTAAAACACATTCATTGGAAAGGTGTTCCAAGCTTCCAAAATACTACTGGTTTTCTGAATACTCGGAAAAATTTTTTCATCCGACCTTGATGATCTCTGTGATAATGATCACTTCACTAAGTCCACTCAGCTGCCCAATATTCACTCTTCTAGGATGAAGTGTTTTTTTACCAGTAACAGTTTGAGTTTTTAGGTTTCACTCTATTTCCTCCTATATAGATAGATGTGTTTGGAAGTCTAAATCAAACACGGTTTGTGCTAGCTCCTTGACACTTGACAAAATAAAGTAGTTCTAAGTTCTGTCTTTGTGGTTTGTTTCCTCTTGAAATAGGCACAAGCAAAGACTGCGTAAAACACCTTCATTGGAAGGGTGTTCCAAGCTTCCAAAATACAACTGGTTTTCTGAATACTCGGCAAACTTTTTTTCATCCGACCTTGATGATCTCTGGGGTAATGATCAGTTCACTAAGTCCACTTAGCTTCCCAATTTTCACTCTTCTAGGATGAAGCGTTTGTTACCAGTAACAGTTTGAATTATTAGGTTTCACTCTATTTCCTCCTATACAGATAGATGTGTTTTTTAAGTCTAAATCAAACACGGTTTGTGCTAGCTCCTTGAAACTTGACAAAATAAAGTAGTTCTAAGTTCTGTCTTTGTGGTTTGTTTCCTCTTGAAATAGCCACAAGCAAAGACTGCGTAAAACACCTTCATTTGAAAGGTGATCCAAGCTTCCAAAATACTACTGGTTTTCTGAATACTCGGCAAATTTTTTTTCATCCGACCTTGATGATCTCTGTGGTAATGATCAGTTCAATAAGTCCACTTAGCTGCCCAATTTTCACTCTTCTAGGATGAAGCGTTCGTTACCAGTAACAGTTTGAATTTTAGGTTTCACTCTATTTCCTCCTATACAGATAGATGTCTTTTTTAAGTCTAAATCAAACACGGTTTGTGCTAGTTCCTTGAAACTTGACAAAATAAATTAGTTCTAAGTTGTGTCTTTGTGGTTTGATTCCTCTTGAAATAGGCACAAGGAAAGACTGCGTAAAACACATTCATTGGAAAGGTGTGCCAAGCTTCCAAAATACTACTGGTTTTCTGAATATTCGGCAAATTTTTTTTTCATCCGACCTTGATGATCTCTGTGATAATGATCACTTCACTAAGTCCTCTCAGCTGCCCAATATTCACTCTTCTAGGATGAAGTGTTCGTTACCAGTAACAGTTTGAGTTTTTAGGTTTCACTCTATTTCCTCCTATATAGATAGATGTGTTTGGAAGTCTAAATCAAACACGGTTTGTGCTAGCTCCTTGAAACTTGACTAAATAAAGTAGTTCTAAGTTCTGTCTTTGTGGTTTGTTTCCTCTTGATATAGGCACAAGCAAAGACTGCGTAAAACACCTTCATTGGAAGGGTGTTCCAAGCTTCCAAAATACAACTGGTATTCTGAATACTCGGCAAACTTTTTTTCATCCGACATTGATGATCTCTGTGGTAATGATCAGTTCACTAAGTCCACTTAGCTTCCCAATTTTCACTCTTCTAGGATGAAGCGTTCGTTACCAGTAACAGTTTGAATTTTTAGGTTTCACTCTATTTCCTCCTATACAGATAGATGTGTTTTTTAAGTCTAAATCAAACACGGTTTGTGCTAGCTCCTTGAAACTTGACAAAATAAAGTAGTTCTAAGTTCTGTCTTTGTGGTTTGTTTCCTCTTGAAATAGCCACAAACAAAGACTGCATAAAACACCTTCATTGGAAAGGTGATCCAAGCTTCCAAAATACTACTGGTTTTCTGAATACTCGGCAAATTTTTTTTCATCCGACCTTGATGATCTCTGTGGTAATGATCAGTTCAATAAGTCCACTTAGCTGCCCAATTTTCACTCTTCTAGGATGAAGCGTTCGTTACCAGTAACAGTTTGAATTTTTAGGTTTCACTCTATTTCCTCCTATGCAGATAGATGTCTTTTTTAAGTCTAAATCAAACACAGTTTGTGCTAACTCCTTGAAACTTGACAAAATAAAGTAGTTCTAAGTTCTGTCTTTGTGGTTTGTTTCCTCTTGAAATAGCCACAAGCAAAGACTGCGTAAAACACCTTCATTGGAAAGGTGTTCCAAGCTTCCAAAATACTACTGGTTTTCTGAATACTCGGCAAATTTTTTTTCATCCGACCTTGATGATCTCTGTGGTAATGATCAGTTCACTAAGTCCACTTAGCTGCCCAATTTTCACTCTTCTAGGATGAAGCGTTCGTTACCAGTAACAGTTAGAATATTTAGGTTTCACTCTATTTCCTCCTATACAGATAGATGTGTTTTTTAAGTCTAAATCAAACTCGGTGTGTGCTAGCTCCTTGAAACTTGACAAAATAAAGTAGTTCTAAGTTCTGTCTTTGTGGTTTGTTTCCTCTTGAAATAGCCACAAGCAAAGACTGCGTAAAACACCTTCATTGGAAAGGAGTTCCAAGCTTCCAAAATACTACTGGTTTTCTGAATACTCGGCAAATTTTTTTTCATCCGACCTTGATGATCTCTGTGGTAATGATCACTTCACTAAATCCACCTAGCTGCCCAATTTTCACTCTTCTAGGATGAAGCGTTCGTTACCAGTAACAGTTTGAATTTTTAGGTTTCACTCTATTTCCTCCTATACAGATAGATGTCTTTTATAAGTCTAAATCAAACATGGTTTGTGCTAGCTCCTTGAAACTTGACAAAATAAATTAGTTCTAAGTTGTGTCTTTGTGGTTTGTTTCCTCTTGAAATAGGCACAAGGAAAGACTGCGTAAAACACATTCATTGGAAAGGTGTTCCAAGCTTCCAAAATACTACTGGTTTTCTGAATACTCGGAAAAATTTTTTCATCCGACCTTGATGATCTCTGTGATAATGATCACTTCACTAAGTCCACTCAGCTGCCCAATATTCACTCTTCTAGGATGAAGTGTTCGTTACCAGTAACAGTTTGAGTTTTTAGGTTTCACTCTATTTCCTCCTATATAGATAGATGTGTTTGGAAGTCTAAATCAAACACGGTTTGTGCTAGCTCCTTGACACTTGACAAAATAAAGTAGTTCTAAGTTCTGTCTTTGTGGTTTGTTTCCTCTTGAAATAGGCACAAGCAAAGACTGCGTAAAACACCTTCATTGGAAGGGTGTTCCAAGCTTCCAAAATACAACTGGTTTTCTGAATACTCGGCAAACTTTTTTTCATCCGACCTTGATGATCTCTGGGGTAATGATCAGTTCACTAAGTCCACTTAGCTTCCCAATTTTCACTCTTCTAGGATGAAGCGTTCGTTACCAGTAACAGTTTGAATTTTTAGGTTTCACTCTATTTCCTCCTATACAGATAGATGACTTTTTTAAGTCGAAATCAACACGGTTTGTGCTAGCTCCTTGAAACTTGACAAAATAAAGTAGTTCTAAGTTCTGTCTTTGTGGTTTGTTTCCTCTTGAAATAGGCACAAGCAAAGACTGCGTAAAACACATTCATTGGAAGGTGTGACAAGCTTCAAAAAACTACAGTTTTTCTGAATACTCGGCAAATTTTTTTTCATCCGACCTTGATGATCTCTGTGGTAATGATCAGTTCACTAAGTCCACGTAGCTGCCCAATTTTCACTCTTCTAGGATGAAGCGTTCGTTACCAGTAACAGTTTGAATTTTTAGTTTCACTCTATTTCCTCATATACAGATAGATGTCTTTTTTAAGTCTAAATCAAACACGGTTTGTGCTAGCTCCTTGAAACTTGACAAAATAAAGTAGTTCCAAGTTCTGTCTCTGTGGTTTGTTTCCTCTTGAAATAGCCACAAGCAAAGACTGCGTAAAACACCTTCATTGGAAAGGTGTGCCAAGCTTCCAAAAACTACTGGTTTTCTGAATATTCGGCAAATTTTTTTCATCGTTTTTTCATCCGACCTTGATGATCTCTGTGGTAATGATCACTTCACTAAGTCCACTTAGCTGCCCAATATTCACTCTTTTAGGATGAAGCGTTCGTTACCAGTACAGTTTGAATTTTTAGGTTTCACTCTATTTCCTCCTATACACATAGATGTCTTTTTTAAGTCGAAATCAAACACGGTTTGTGATAGCTCCTTGAAACTTGACAAAATAAAGTAGTTCTAAGTTCTCTCTTTGTGTTGTTTCCTCTTGATATAGGCCCAAGGAAAGACTGCGTAAAACACATTCATTGGATAGGTGTGCCAAGCTTCAAAAAACTACTTGTTTTCTGAATAATAGGCAAATTTTTTTCATCTGACCTTGATGATCTCTGTGGTAATGATCACTTCACTAAGTCCACTTAGCTGCCCAATATTCACTCTTCTAGGATGAAGTGTTCGTTACCAGTAACAGTTTGAGTTTTTAGGTTTCACTCTATTTCCTCCTATATAGATAGATGTGTTTGGAAGTCTAAATCAAACACGGTTTGTGCTAGCTCCTTGAAACTTGACAAAATAAAGTAGTTCTAAGTTCTGTCTTTGTGGTTTGTTTCCTCTTGAAATAGGCACAAGCAAAGACTGCGTAAAACACATTCATTGGAAGGTGTGCCAAGCTTCAAAAACTACAGTTTTTCTGAATACTCGGCAAATTTTTTTTCATCCGAACTTGATGATCTCTGTGGTAATGATCAGTTCACTAAGTCCACTTAGCTGCCCAATTTTCACTCTTCTAGGATGAAGCGTTCGTTACCAGTAACAGTTTGAATTTTTAGGTTTCACTCTATTTCCTCCTATGCAGATAGATGTGTTTTTTAAGTCTAAATCAAACACGGTTTGTGCTAGCTCCTTGAAACTTGACAAAATAAAGTAGTTCTAAATTCTGTCTTTGTGGTTTGTTTCCTCTTTAAATAGCCACAAGCAAAGACTGCGTAAAACACCTTTATTGAAAGGTGTTCCAAGCTTCCAAAAAACTACAGGTTTTCTGAATACTCTGCAAATTTTTTTTCATCCGACTTTGATGATCTCTGTGGTAATGATCAGTTCACTAAGTCCACTTAGCTGCCCAATTTTAACTCTTCTAGGATGAAGCGTTCGTTACCAGTAACAGTTTGAATTTTTAGGTTTCACTCTATTTCCTCCTATACAGATTGATGTCTTTTTTAAGTCTAAATCAAACACGGTTTGTGCTAGCTCCTTGAAACTTGACAAAATAAAGTAGTACTAAGTTCTGTCTTTGTGGTTTGTTTCCTCTTGAAATAGGCACAAGGAAAGACTGCGTAAAACACATTCATTGGAAAGGTGTGCCAAGCTTCCAAAAAACTACTGGTTTTCTGAATACTCGGCAAATTTTTTTTCATCCGACCTTGATGATCTCTGTGGTAATGATCACTTCACTAAGTCCACTTAGCTGCTCAATATTCACTCTTCTAAGATGAAGTGTTCGTTACCAGTAACAGTTTGAATTTTTAGGTTTCACTCTCTTTCCTCCTATATAGATAGATGTGTTTGGAAGTCTAAATCAAACATGGTTTGTGATAGCTCCTTGAAACTTGACAAAATAAAGTAGTTCTACGTTCTGTCTTTGTGGTTTGTTTCCTCTTGAAATAGCCACAAGCAAAGACTGCGTAAAACACATTCATTTGAAGGTGTGCCAAGCTTCCAAAAAACTACAGGTTTTCTGAATACTCGGCAAATTTTTTTTCATCCGACCTTGATGATCTCTGTGGTAATGATCAGTTCACTAAGTCCACTTAGCTGCCCAATTTTCACTCTTCTAGGATGAAGCGTTCGTTACCAGTAACAGTTTGAATTTTTAGGTTTCACTCTATTTCCTCATATACAGATAGATGTCTTTTTTAAGTCTAAATCAAACAGGGTTTGTGCTAGCTCCTTGAAACTTGACAAAATAAAGTAGTTCTAAGTTCTGTCTTTGTGGTTTGTTTCCTCTTGAAATAGCCACAAGCAAAGACTGCGTAAAACACCTTCATTGGAAAGGTGTTCCAAGCTTCCAAAATACTACTGGTTTTCTGAATACTAGGCAAAATTTTTTAATCCGACCTTGATGATCTCTGTGGTAATGATCACTTCACTAAGTCCCTTAGCTGCCCAATATTCACTCTTCTAGGATGAAGTGTTCGTTACCAGTAACAGTTTGAATTTTTAGGTTTCACTCTATTTCCTCCTATACGGATAGATGTCTTTTTTAAGTCGAAATCAAACACGTTTTGTGCTAGCTCCTTGAAACTTGACAAAATAACGTAGTTCTAAGTTCTGTCTTTGTGGTTTGTTTCCTCTTGAAATAGGCACAAGGGAAGACTGCGTAAAACACATTCATTAAAAAGGTGTGCCAAGCTTCCAAAAAACAACTGGTTTTTTGAATACTCGGCAAATCTTTTTTCATCCGACCTTGATGATCTCTGTGGTAATGATCACTTCACTAAGTCCACTTAGCTGCCCAATATTCACTCTTCTAGGATGAAGCGTTCGTTACCAGTAACAGTTTGAATTTTTAGGTTTCACTCTATTTCCTCCTATATAGATAGATGTGTTTGGAAGTCTAAATCAAACACGGTTTGTGCTAGCTCCTTGAAACTTGACAAAATAAAGTAGTTCTAAGTTCTGTCTTTGTGGTTTGTTTCCTCTTGAAATAGGCACAAGCAAAGACTGCATAAAACACATTCATTGGAAGGTGTGCCAAGCTTCCAAAAAACTACAGGTTTTCTGAATAATCGGCAAATTTTTTTTCATCCGACCTTGATGATCTCTGTGGTAATGATCAGTTCACTAAGTCCACTTAGCTGCCCAATTTTCACACTTCTAGGATGAAGCGTTCGTTACCGGTAACAGTTTGAATTTTTACTTTTCACTCTATTTCCTCCTATACAGATAGATGTGTTTTTTAAGTCTAAATCAAACACGGTTTGTGCTAACTCCTTGAAACTTGACAAAATAAAGTAGTTCTAAGTTCTCTCTTTGTGGTTTGTTTCCTCTTGATATAGGCACAAGGAAAGACTGCGTAAAACACATTCATTGGATAGGTGTGCCAAGCTTCCAAAAAACTACTGGTTTTCTGAATACTAGGCAAATTTTTTTTCATCTGACTTGATGATCTCTGTGGTAATGATCACTTCACTAATTCCACTTAGCTGCCCAATATTCACTCTTCTAGGATGAAGTGTTCGTTACCAGTAACAGTTTGAGTTTTTAGGTTTCACTCTATTTCCTCCTATATAGATAGATGTGTTTGGAAGTCTAAATCAAACACGGTTTGTGCTAGCTCCTTGAAACTTGACAAAATAAAGTAGTTCTAAGTTCTGTCTTTGTGGTTTGTTTCCTCTTGAAATAGGCACAAGCAAAGACTGCATAAAACACATTCATTGGAAGGTGTGCCAAGCTTCCAAAAAACTACAGGTTTTCTGAATACTCGGCAAATTTTTTTTCATCCGACCTTGATGATCTCTGTGGTAATGATCAGTTCACTAAGTCCACTTAGCTGCCCAATTTTCACTCTTCTAGGATGAAGCGTTCGTTACCAGTAACAGTTTGAATTTTTAGGTTTCACTCTATTTCCTCCTATACAGATTAATGCCTTTTTTAAGTCTAAATCAAACACGGTTTGTGCTAGCTCCTTGAAACTTGACAAAATAAAGTCGTTCTAAGTTCTGTCTTTGTGGTTTGTTTCCTCTTGAAGTAGGCACAAGCAAAGACTGCGTAAAACACATTCATTGGAAGGTGTGCCAAGCTTCCAAAAAACTACAGGTTTTCTGAATACTCGGCAAATTTTTTTTCATCCGACCTTGATGATCTCTGTGGTAATGATCAGTTCACTAAGTCCACTTAGCTGCCCAATTTTCACTCTTCTAGGATGAAGCGTTCGTTACCAGTAACAGTTTGAATTTTTAGGTTTCACTCTATTTCCTCCTATACAGATAGATGTGTTTTTTAAGTCAAAATCAAACACGGTTTGTGCTAGCTCCTTGAAACTTGACAAAATAAAGTAGTTCTAAGTTCTGTTCTTGTGGTTTGTTTCCTCTTTAAATAGCCACAAGCAAAGACTGCGTAAAACACCTTTATTGGAAAGGTGTTCCAAGCTTCCAAAAAACTACAGGTTTTCTGAATACTCTGCAAATTTTTTTTCATCCGACTTTGATGATCTCTGTGGTAATGATCAGTTCACTAAGTCCACTTAGCTGCCCAATTTTCACTCTTCTAGGATGAAGCGTTCGTTACCAGTAACAGTTTGAATTTTTAGGTTTCACTCTATTTCCTCCTATACAGATTGATGTCTTTTTTAAGTCTAAATCAAACACGGTTTGTGCTAGCTCCTTGAAACTTGACAAAATAAAGTAGTTCTAAGTTCTGTCTTTGTGGTTTGTTTCCTCTTGAAATAGCCACAAGCAAAGACTGCGTAAAACACCTTCATTGGAAAGATGTTCCAAGCTTCCAAAATACTACTGTTTTTCTGAATACTCGGCAAATTTTTTTTCATCCGACCTTGATGATCTCTGTGGTAATGATCAGTTCACTAAGTCCACTTAGCTGCCCAATTTTCACTCTTCTAGGATGAAGCGTTCGTTACCAGTAACAGTTTGAATTTTTAGGTTTCACTCTATTTCCTCCTATACAAATAGATGTCTTTTTTAGTCTAAATCAAACACGGTTTGTGCTAGCTCCTTGAAACTTGACAAAATAAAGTAGTTCTAAGTTCTGTCTTTGTGGTTTGTTTCCTCTTGAAATAGGCACAAGGAAAGACTGCGTAAAACACATTCATTGGAAAGGTGTGCCAAGCTTCCAAAAAACTACTGGTTTTCTGAATACTCGGCAAATTTTTTTTCATCCGACCTTGATGATCTCTGTGGTAATGATCACTTCACTAAGTCCATTTAGCTGCCCAATATTCACTCTTCTAGGATGAAGTGTTCGTTACCAGTAACAGTTTGAGTTTTTAGGTTTCACTCTATTTCCTCCTATATAGATAGATGTGTTTGGAAGTCTAAATCAAACACAGTTTGTGCTAGCTCCTTGAAACTTGACAAAATAAAGTAGTTCTAAGTTCTGTCTTTGTGGTTTGTTTCCTCTTGAAATAGCCACAAGCAAAGACTGCGTAAAACACCTTCATTGGAAAGGTGTTCCAAGCTTCCAAAATACTACTGGTTTTCTGAATACTCGGCAAATTTTTTTTCATCCGACCTTGATGATCTCTGTGGTAATGATCAGTTCACTAAGTCCACTTAGCTGCCCAATTTTCACTCTTCTAGGATGAAGCGTTCGTTACCAGTAACAGTTTGAATTTTTAGGTTTGACTCTATTTCCTCCTATACAGATAGATGTGTTTTTTAAGTCTAAATCAAACACGGTTTGTGCTAGCTCCTTGAAACTTGACAAAATAAAGTAGTTCTAAGTTCTGTTTTTGTGGTTTGTTTCCTCTTGAAATAGGGACAAGGAAAACTGTGTAAAACACATTCATTGGAAAGATGTGCCAAGCTTCCAAAAAACTACTGGTTTTCTGAATACTCGGCAAATTTTTTTTCATCCGACCTTGATGATCTCTGTGGTAATGATCACTTCACTAAGTCCACTTAGCTGCCCAATATTCACTCTTCTAGGATGAAGCGTTCGTTACCAGTACAGTTTGAATTTTTAGGTATCACTCTCTTTCCTCCTATATAGATAGATGTGTTTGGAAGTCGAAATCAAACACGGTTTGTGATAGCTCCTTGAAACTTGACAAAATAAAGTAGTTCTAAGTTCTGTCTTTGTGGTTTGTTTCCTCGTGAAATAGGCACAAGCAAAGACTGCGTAAAACACATTCATTGGAAGGTGTGCCAAGCTTCCAAAAAACTACAGGTTTTCTGAATACTCAGCAAATTTTTTTTTCATCCGACCTTGATGATCTCTGTGGTAATGATCAGTTCACTAAGTCCACTTAGCTGCCCAATTTTCACTCTTCTAGGATGAAGCGTTCGTTACCAGTAACAGTTTGAATTTTTAGGTTTCACTCTATTTCCTCCTATACAGATAGATGTGTTTTTTAAGTCAAAATCAAACAAGGTGTGTGCTAGCTCCTTGAAACTTGACAAAATAAAGTAGTTCTAAGTTCTGTCTTTGTGGTTTGTTTCCTCTTGAAATAGGCACAAGGAAAGACTGCGTAAAACACATTCATTGGAAAGGTGTGCCAAGCTTCCAAAAAACTACTGGATTTCTGAATACTCGGCAAATTTTTTTTCATCCGACCTTGATGATCTCTGTGGTAATGATCACTTCACTAAGTCCACTTAGCTGCCCAATTTTCACTCTTCTAGCATGAAGCGTTCGTTACCAGTAACAGTTTGAATTTTTAGGTTTCACTCTATTTTCTCCTATACAGATAGATGTCTTTTTTAAGTCTAAATCAAACACGGTTTGTGCCATCTCCTTGAAACTTGACAAAATAAAGTAGTTCTAAGTTCTGTCTTTGTGGTTTGTTTCCTCTTGAAATAGCCACAAGCAAAGACTGCGTAAAACACCTTCATTGGAAAGGTGTTCCAAGCTTCCAAAATACTACTGGTTTTCTGAATCTCGGCAAATTTTTTTTCATCCGACCTTGATGATCTCTGTGGTAATGATCAGTTCACTAAGTCCACTTAGCTGCCCAATTTTCACTCTTCTAGGATGAAGCGTTCGTTACCAGTAACAGTTTGAATTTTTAGGTTTCACTCTATTTCCTCCTATACAGATAGATGTCTTTTTTAAGTCTAAATCAAACACGGTTTGTGCTAGCTCCTTGAAACTTGACAAAATAAAGTAGTTCTAAGTTCTGTCTTTGTGGTTTGTTTCCTCTTGAAATAGGCACAAGGAAAGACTGCTTAAAACACATTCATTGGAAAGGTGTGCCAAGCTTCCAAAAAACTACTGGTTTCCTGAATACTCGGCAAATTTTTTTTCATCCGACCTTGATGATCTCTGTGGTAATGATCACTTCACTAAGTCCACTTAGCTGCCCAATATTCACTCTTCTAGGATGAAGTGTTCGTTACCAGTAACAGTTTGAGTTTTTAGGTTTCACTCTATTTCCTCCTATATAGATACATGTGTTTGGAAGTCTAAATCAAACACGGTTTGTGCTAGCTCCTTGAAACTTGACAAAATAAAGTAGTTCTAAGTTCTGTCTTTGTGGTTTGTTTCCTCTTGAAATAGCCACAAGCAAAGGTTGCGTAAAACACCTTCATTGGAAAGGTGTTCCAAGCTTAAAAAAAACTACAGGTTTTCTGAATACTCTGCAAATTTTTTTTCATCCGACTTTGATGATCTCTGTGGTAATGATCAGTTCACTAAGTCCACTTAGCTGCCCAATTTTCACTCTTCTAGGATGAAGCGTTTGTTACCAGTAACAGTTTGAATTTTTAGGTTTCACTCTATTTCCTCCTATACAGATTGATGTCTTTTTTAAGTCTAAATCAAACACGGTTTGTGCTAGCTCCTTGAAACTTGACAAAATAAAGTAGTTCTAAGTTCTGTCTTTGTGGTTTGTTTCCTCTTGAAATAGCCACAAGCAAAGACTGCGTAAAACACCTTCATTGGAAAGATGTTCCAAGCTTCCAAAATACTACTGTTTTTCTGAATACTCGGCAAATTTTTTTTCATCCGACCTTGATGATCTCTGTGGTAATGATCAGTTCACTAAGTCCACTTAGCTGCCCAATTTTCACTCTTCTAGGATGAAGCGTTCGTTACCAGTAACAGTTTGAATTTTTAGGTTTCACTCTATTTCCTCCTATACAGATAGATGTCTTTTTTAGTCTAAATCAAACACGGTTTGTGCTAGGTCCTTGAAACTTGACAAAATAAAGTAGTTCTAAGTTCTGTCTTTGTGGTTTGTTTCCTATTGAAATAGGCAGAAGGAAAGACTGCGTAAAACACATTCATTTTAAAGGTGTGCCAAGCTTCCAAAAAACTACTGGTTTTCTGAATACTCGGCAAAATTTTTTTCATCCGACCTTGATGATCTCTGTGGTAATGATCACTTCACTAAGTCCACTTAGCTGCCCAATTTTCACTCTTCTAGCATGAAGCGTTCGTTACCAGTAACCGTTTGAATTTTTAGGTTTCACTCTATTTTCTCCTATACAGATAGATGTCTTTTTTAAGTCTAAATCAAACACGGTTTGTGCCATCTCCTTGAAACTTGACAAAATAAAGTAGTTCTAAGTTCTGTCTTTGTGGTTTGTTTCCTCTTGAAATGGCCACAAGCAAAGACTGCGTAAAACACCTTCATTGGAAAGGTGTTCCAAGCTTCCAAAATACTACTGGTTTTCTGAATACTCGGCAAATTTTTTTTCATCCGACCTTGATGATCTCTGTGGTAATGATCAGTTCACTAAGTCCACTTAGCTGCCCAATTTTCACTCTTCTAGGATGAAGCATTCGTTACCAGTAACAGTTTGAATTTTTAGGTTTCACTCTATTTCCTCCTATACAGATAGATGTGTTTTTTAAGTCTAAATCAAACACGGTTTGTGCTAGCTCCTTGAAACTTGACAAAATAAAGAAGTTCTAAGTTCTGTCTTTGTGGTTTGTTTCCTCTTGAAATAGGCACAAGGAAAGACTGCGTAAAACACATTCATTGGAAAGGTGTGCCAAGCTTCCAAAAAACTACTGGTTTTCTGAATACTCGGCAAATTTTTTTTCATCCGACCTTGATGATCCCTGTGGTAATGATCACTTCACTAAGTCCACTTAGCTGCCCAATATTCACTCTTCTAGGATGAAGTGTTCGTTACCAGTAACAGTTTGAGTTTTTAGGTTTCACTCTATTTCCTCCTATATAGATGGATGTGTTTGGAAGTCTAAATCAAACATGGTTTGTGCTAGCTCCTTGAAACTTGACAAAATAAAGTAGTTCTAAGTTCTGTCTTTGTGGTTTGTTTCCTCTTGAAATAGCCACAAGCAAAGACTGCGTAAAACTCCTTCATTGCAAAGGTGTTCCAAGCTTCCAAAATACTACTGGTTTTCTGAATACTCGGCAATTTTTTTTTCATCCGACCTTGATGATCTCTGTGGTAATGATCACTTCACTAAGTCCACTTAGCTGCCCAATATTCACTCTTCTAGGATGAAGCGTTCGTTACCAGTACAGTTTGAATTTTTAGGTTTCACTCTATTTCCTCCTATACAGATAGATGTCTTTTTTAAGTCTAAATCAAACACGGTTTGTGCTAGCTCCTTGAAACTTGACAAAATAAAGTAGTTCTAAGTTCTGTCTTTGTGGTTTGTTTCCTCTTGAAATAGGCACAAGGAAAGACTGCGTAAAACACATTCATTGGAAAGGTGTGCCAAGCTTCCAAAAAACTACTGGTTTTCTTAAAACTCGGCAAATTTTTTTTCATCCGACCTTGATGATCTCTGTGGTAATGATCACTTCACTAAGTCCACTTAGCTGCCCAATATTCACTCTTCTAAGATGAAGTGTTCGTTACCAGTATCAGTTTGAGTTTTTAGGTTTCACTCTCTTTCCTCCTATATAGATAGATGTGTTTGGAAGTCAAATCAAACACGGTTTGTGCTAGCTCCTTGAAACTTGACAAAATAAAGTAGTTCTAAGTTCTGTCTTTGTGGTTTGTTTCCTCTTGAAATAGGCACAAGCAAAGACTGCGTAAAACACATTCATTGGAAGGTGTGCCAAGCTTCCAAAAAACTACAGGTTTTCTGAATACTCGGCAAATTTTTTTTCATCCGACCTTGATGATCTCTGTGGTAATGATCAGTTCACTAAGTCCACTTAGCTGCCCAATTTTCACTCTTCTAGGATGAAGCGTTCGTTACCAGTAACAGTTTGAATTCTTAGGTTTCACTCTATTTCCTCCTATACAGATAGATGTGTTTTTTAAGTCTAAATCAAACACGGTGTGTGCTAGCTCCTTGAAACCTGACAAAATAATGTAGTTCTAAGTTCTGTCTTTGTGGTTTGTTTCCTCTTGAAATATCCACAAGCAAAGACTGCGTAAAACACCTTCATTGGAAAGGTGTCCCAAGCTTCCAAAATACTACTGGTTTTCTGAATACTCGGCAAATTTTTTTTCATCCGACCTTGATGATCTCTGTGGTAAAGATCAGTTCACTAAGTCCACTTAGTTGCCCAATTTTCACTCTTCTAGGATGAAGCGTTCGTTACCAGTAACAGTTTGAATTTTTAGGTTTCACTCTATTTCCTCCTATATAGATAGATGTGTTTGGAAATCTAAATCAAACACGGTTTGTGCTAGCTCCTTGAAACTTGACAAAAGAAAGTAGTTCTAAGTTCTGTCTTTGTGGTTTGTTACCTCTTGAAATAGCCACAAGCAAAGACTGGGTAAAACACCTTCATTGGAAAGGTGTGCCAAGCTTCCAAAATACTACTGGTTTTCTGAATACTCGGCAAAATTTTTTTCATCCGACCTTGATGATCTCTGTGGTAATGATCAGTTCACTAAGTCCACTTAGCTGCCCAATTTTCACTCTTCTAGGATGAAGCGTTCATTACCAGTAACAGTTTGAATTTTTAGGTTTCACTCTATTTCCTCCTATACAGATAGTTGTCTTTTTTAGTCTAAATCAAACACGGTTTGTGCTAGCTCCTTGAAACTTGACAAAATAAAGTAGTTCTAAGTTCTGTCTTTGTGGTTTGTTTCCTCTTGAAATAGGCACAAGGAAAGACTGCGTAAAACACATTCATTGGAAAGGTGTGCCAAGCTTCCAAAAAACTACTGGTTTTCTGAATACTCGGCAAATTTTTTTTCATCCGACCTTGATGATCTCTGTGGTAATGATCACTTCACTAAGTCCATTTAGCTGCCCAATATTCACTCTTCTAGGATGAAGTGTTCGTTACCAGTAACAGTTTGAGTTTTTAGGTTTCACTCTATTTCCTCCTATATAGATAGATGTGTTTGGAAGTCTAAATCAAACACGGTTTGTGCTAGCTCCTTGAAACTTGACAAAATAAAGTAGTTCTAAGTTCTGTCTTTGTGGTTTGTTTCCTCTTGAAATAGCCACAAGCAAAGACTGCGTAAAACACCTTCATTGGAAAGGTGTTCCAAGCTTCCAAAATACTACTGGTTTTCTGAATATTCGGCAAATTTTTTTTCATCCGACCTTGATGATCTCTGTGGTAATGATCAGTTCACTAAGTCCACTTAGCTGCCCAATTTTCACTCTTCTAGGATGAAGCGTTCGTTACCAGTAACAGTTTGAATTTTTAGGTTTCACTCTATTTCCTCCTATACAGATAGATGTGTTTTTTAAGTCGAAATCAAACACGGTTTGTGCTAGCTCCTTGAAACTTGACAAAATAAAGTAGTTCTAAGTTCTGTCTTTGTGGTTTGTTTCCTCTTGAAATAGGCACAAGGAAAGACTGCGTAAAACACATTCATTGGAAAGGTGTGCCAAGCTTCCAAAAAACTACTGGTTTTCTGAATACTCGGCAAATTTTATTTCATCCGACCTTGATGATCTCTGTGGTAATGATCACTTCACTAAGTCCACTTAGCTGCCCAATATTCACTCCTCTAGGATGAAGTGTTCGTTACCAGTAACAGTTTGAGTTTTTAGGTTTCACTCTATTTCCTCCTATACAGATAGATGTGTTTTTTAAGTCGAAATCAAACACGGTTTGTGCTAGCTCCATGAAACTTGACAAAATAAAGTAGGTCTAAGTTCTGTCTTTGTGGTTTGTTTCCTCTTGAAATAGGCACAAGGAAAGACTGAGTAAAACACATTCATTGGAAAGGTGTGCCAAGAGTCCAAAAAACTACTGGTTTTCTGAATATTCGACAAATTTTTTTTCATCCGACCTTGATGATCTCTGTGGTAATGATCACTTCACTAAGTCCACTTAGCTGCCCAATATTCACTCTTCTAAGATGAAGCGTTCGTTACCAGTAACAGTTTGAGTTTTTAGGTTTCACTCTCTTTCCTCCTATATAGATAGATGTGTTTGGAAGTCTAAATCAAACACGGTTTGTGCTAGCTCCTTGAAACTTGAGAAAATAAAGTAGTTCTAAGTTCTGTCTTTGTGGTTTGTTTCCTCGTGAAATAGTCACAAGCAAAGACTGCGTAAAACACATCCATTGGAAGGTGTGCCAAGCTTCCAAAAAACTACAGGTTTTCTGAATACTCGGCAAAATTTTTTTCATCCGACCTTGATGATCTCTGTGGTAATGATCAGTTCACTAGGTCCACTTAGCTGCCCAATTTTCACTCATCGAGGATGAAGCGTTCGTTACCAGTAACAGTTTGAATTCTTATTTTTCACTCTATTTCCTCCTATACAGATAGATGTGTTTTTTAAGTCTAAATCAAACACGGTGTGTGCTAGCTCCTTGAAACCTGACAAAATAAAGTAGTTCTAAGTTCTGTCTTTCTGGTTTGTTTCCTCTTGAAATAGGCACAAGGAAAGACTGCGTAAAACACATTCATTGGAAAGGTGTGCCAAGTTTCCAAAAAACTACTGGTTTTCTGAATACTCGGCAAATTTTTTTTTCATCCGACCTTGATGATCTCTGTGGTAATGATCACTTCACTAAGTCCACTTAGCTGCCCAATATTCACTCTTCTAGGATGAAGTGTTCGTTACCAGTAACAGTTTGAGTTTTTAGGTTTCACTCTCTTTCCTCCTATATAGATAGATGTGTTTGGAAGTTTAAATCAAACACGGTTTGTGCTAGCTCCTTGAAACTTGACAAAATAAAGTAGTTCTAAGTTCTGTCTTTTTGGTTCGTTTCTCTTGAAATAGGCACAAGCAATGACTGCGTAAAACACATTCATTGGAAGGTGTGCCAAGCTTCCAAAAAACTACAGTTTTTCTGAATACTCAGCAAATTTTTTTTCATCCGACTTGATGATCTCTGTGGTAATGATCAGTTCACTAAGTCCACTTAGCTGCCCAATTTTCACTCTTCTAGCATGAAGCGTTAGTTACCAGTAACAGTTTGCATTTTTAGGTTTCACTCTATTTCCTCCTATATAGATAGATGTGTTTTGGAAGTCTAAATCAAACACGGATTGTGCTAGCTCCTTGAAACTTGACAAAATAAAGTAGTTCTAAGTTCTGTCTTTGTGGTTTGTTTCCTCTTGAAATAGCCACAAGCAAGACTGCGTAAAACACCTTCATTGGAAAGGTGTTCCAAGCTTCCAAAATACTACTGGTTTTCTGAATACTCGGCAAATTTTTTTTCATCCGACCTTGATGATCTCTGTGGTAATGATCAGTTCACTAAGTCCACTTAGCTGCCCAATTTTCACTCTTCTAGGATGAAGCGTTCGTTACCAGTAACAGTTTGAATTCTTATTTTTCACTCTATTTCCTCCTATACAGATACATGGGTTTTTTAAGTCTAAATCAAACACGGTGTGTGCTAGCTCCTTGAAACTTGACAAAATAAAGTAGATCTAAGTTCTGTCTTTGTGGTTTGTTTCCTCTTGAAATAGGCACAAGGAAAGACTGCGTAACACACATTCATTGGAAAGGTGTGCCAAGCTTCCAAAAAACTACTGGTTTTCTGAATATTCGGCAAGTTTTTTTTCATCCGACCTTGATGATCTCTGTGGTAATGATCAGTTCACTAAGTCCACTTAGCTGCCCAATTTTCACTCTTCTAGGATGAAGCGTTCGTTACCAGTAACAGTTTGAATTTTTAGGTTTCACTCTATTTCCTCCTATATAGATAGATGTGTTTGGAAGTCTAAATCAAACACGGTTTGTGCTAGCTCCTTGAAACTTGACAAAATAAAGTAGTTCTAAGTTCTGTCTTTGTGGTTTGTTTCCTCTTGAAATAGGCACAAGCAAAGACTGCGTAAAACACCTTCATTGGAAAGGTGTTCCAAGCTTCCAAAATACTACTGGTTTTCTGAATATTCGGCAAATTTTTTTTCATCCGACCTTGATGATCTCTGTGGTAATGATCAGTTCACTAAGTCCACTTAGCTGCCCAATTTTCACTCTTCTAGGATGAAGCGTTCGTTACCAGTAACAGTTTGAGTTTTTAGGTTTCACTCTCTTTCCTCCTATATAGATAGATGTGTTTGGAAGTCTAAATCAAACACGGTTTGTGCTAGCTCCTTGAAACTTGACAAAATAAAGTAGTTCTAAGTTCTGTCTTTGTGGTTTGTTTCCTCTTGAAATAGCCACAAGCAAAGACTGCGTAAAACACCTTCATTGGAAAGGTGTGCCAAGCTTCCAAAAAACTACTGGTTTTCTGAATACTCGGCAAATTTTTTTTCATCCGACCTTGATGATCTCAGTGGTAATGATCACTTCACTAAGTCCATTTAGCTGCCCAGTATTCACTCTTCTAGGATGAAGTGTTCGTTTCCAGTAACAGTTTGAGTTTTTAGGTGTCACTCTATTTCCTCCTATATAGATAGATGTGTTTGGAAGTCTAAATCAAACACGGTTTGTGCTAGCTCCTTGAAACTTGACAAAATAAAGTAGTTCTAAGTTCTCTCTTTGTGGTTTGTTTCCTCTTGAAATAGCCACAAGCAAAGACTGCGTAAAACACCTTCATAGGAAACCTGTTCCAAGCTTCCAAAATACTACTGGTTTTCTGAATACTCGGCAAATTTTTTTTCATCCGACCTTGATGATCTCTGTGGTAATGATCACTTCACTAAGTCCACTTAGCTGCCCAATATTCACTCTTCTAGGATGAAGCGTTCGTTACCAGTACAGTTTGAATTTTTAGGTTTCACTCTATTTCCTCCTATACAGATAGATGTCTTTTTTAAGTCTAAATCAAACACGGTTTGTGCTAGCTCCTTGAAACTTGACAAAATAAAGTAGTTCTAAGTTCTGTCTTTGTGGTTTGTTTCCTCTTGAAATAGGCACAAGGAAAGACTGCTTAAAACACATTCATTGGAAAGGTGTGCCAAGCTTCCAAAAAACTACTGGTTTCCTGAATACTCGGCAAATTTTTTTTCATCCGACCTTGATGATCTCTGTGGTAATGATCACTTCACTAAGTCCACTTAGCTGCCCAATATTCACTCTTCTAGGATGAAGTGTTCGTTACCAGTAACAGTTTGAGTTTTTAGGTTTCACTCTATTTCCTCCTATATAGATACATGTGTTTGGAAGTCTAAATCAAACACGGTTTGTGCTAGCTCCTTGAAACTTGACAAAATAAAGTAGTTCTAAGTTCTGTCTTTGTGGTTTGTTTCCTCTTGAAATAGCCACAAGCAAAGGTTGCGTAAAACACCTTCATTGGAAAGGTGTTCCAAGCTTAAAAAAAACTACAGGTTTTCTGAATACTCTGCAAATTTTTTTTCATCCGACTTTGATGATCTCTGTGGTAATGATCAGTTCACTAAGTCCACTTAGCTGCCCAATTTTCACTCTTCTAGGATGAAGCGTTTGTTACCAGTAACAGTTTGAATTTTTAGGTTTCACTCTATTTCCTCCTATACAGATTGATGTCTTTTTTAAGTCTAAATCAAACACGGTTTGTGCTAGCTCCTTGAAACTTGACAAAATAAAGTAGTTCTAAGTTCTGTCTTTGTGGTTTGTTTCCTCTTGAAATAGCCACAAGCAAAGACTGCGTAAAACACCTTCATTGGAAAGATGTTCCAAGCTTCCAAAATACTACTGTTTTTCTGAATACTCGGCAAATTTTTTTTCATCCGACCTTGATGATCTCTGTGGTAATGATCAGTTCACTAAGTCCACTTAGCTGCCCAATTTTCACTCTTCTAGGATGAAGCGTTCGTTACCAGTAACAGTTTGAATTTTTAGGTTTCACTCTATTTCCTCCTATACAGATAGATGTCTTTTTTAGTCTAAATCAAACACGGTTTGTGCTAGGTCCTTGAAACTTGACAAAATAAAGTAGTTCTAAGTTCTGTCTTTGTGGTTTGTTTCCTATTGAAATAGGCAGAAGGAAAGACTGCGTAAAACACATTCATTTTAAAGGTGTGCCAAGCTTCCAAAAAACTACTGGTTTTCTGAATACTCGGCAAAATTTTTTTCATCCGACCTTGATGATCTCTGTGGTAATGATCACTTCACTAAGTCCACTTAGCTGCCCAATTTTCACTCTTCTAGCATGAAGCGTTCGTTACCAGTAACCGTTTGAATTTTTAGGTTTCACTCTATTTTCTCCTATACAGATAGATGTCTTTTTTAAGTCTAAATCAAACACGGTTTGTGCCATCTCCTTGAAACTTGACAAAATAAAGTAGTTCTAAGTTCTGTCTTTGTGGTTTGTTTCCTCTTGAAATGGCCACAAGCAAAGACTGCGTAAAACACCTTCATTGGAAAGGTGTTCCAAGCTTCCAAAATACTACTGGTTTTCTGAATACTCGGCAAATTTTTTTTCATCCGACCTTGATGATCTCTGTGGTAATGATCAGTTCACTAAGTCCACTTAGCTGCCCAATTTTCACTCTTCTAGGATGAAGCATTCGTTACCAGTAACAGTTTGAATTTTTAGGTTTCACTCTATTTCCTCCTATACAGATAGATGTGTTTTTTAAGTCTAAATCAAACACGGTTTGTGCTAGCTCCTTGAAACTTGACAAAATAAAGAAGTTCTAAGTTCTGTCTTTGTGGTTTGTTTCCTCTTGAAATAGGCACAAGGAAAGACTGCGTAAAACACATTCATTGGAAAGGTGTGCCAAGCTTCCAAAAAACTACTGGTTTTCTGAATACTCGGCAAATTTTTTTTCATCCGACCTTGATGATCCCTGTGGTAATGATCACTTCACTAAGTCCACTTAGCTGCCCAATATTCACTCTTCTAGGATGAAGTGTTCGTTACCAGTAACAGTTTGAGTTTTTAGGTTTCACTCTATTTCCTCCTATATAGATAGATGTGTTTGGAAGTCTAAATCAAACATGGTTTGTGCTAGCTCCTTGAAACTTGACAAAATAAAGTAGTTCTAAGTTCTGTCTTTGTGGTTTGTTTCCTCTTGAAATAGCCACAAGCAAAGACTGCGTAAAACTCCTTCATTGCAAAGGTGTTCCAAGCTTCCAAAATACTACTGGTTTTCTGAATACTCGGCAAATTTTTTTTCATCCGACCTTGATGATCTCTGTGGTAATGATCACTTCACTAAGTCCACTTAGCTGCCCAATATTCACTCTTCTAGGATGAAGCGTTCGTTACCAGTACAGTTTGAATTTTTAGGTTTCACTCTATTTCCTCCTATACAGATAGATGTCTTTTTTAAGTCTAAATCAAACACGGTTTGTGCTAGCTCCTTGAAACTTGACAAAATAAAGTAGTTCTAAGTTCTGTCTTTGTGGTTTGTTTCCTCTTGAAATAGGCACAAGGAAAGACTGCGTAAAACACATTCATTGGAAAGGTGTGCCAAGCTTCCAAAAAACTACTGGTTTTCTTAAAACTCGGCAAATTTTTTTTCATCCGACCTTGATGATCTCTGTGGTAATGATCACTTCACTAAGTCCACTTAGCTGCCCAATATTCACTCTTCTAAGATGAAGTGTTCGTTACCAGTATCAGTTTGAGTTTTTAGGTTTCACTCTCTTTCCTCCTATATAGATAGATGTGTTTGGAAGTCAAATCAAACACGGTTTGTGCTAGCTCCTTGAAACTTGACAAAATAAAGTAGTTCTAAGTTCTGTCTTTGTGGTTTGTTTCCTCTTGAAATAGGCACAAGCAAAGACTGCGTAAAACACATTCATTGGAAGGTGTGCCAAGCTTCCAAAAAACTACAGGTTTTCTGAATACTCGGCAAATTTTTTTTCATCTGACCTTGATGATCTCTGTGGTAATGATCAGTTCACTAAGTCCACTTAGCTGCCCAATTTTCACTCTT
>NW_027510863.1:0-30421 GCF_048772815.1 Callospermophilus lateralis
CTGACACTAACACATACCCTACTAGACACTGACTACTAATAGTAATATGATGGAGAAAATTAACCCAAACAGAACAGAAATACAAGCAGGTCAGACGAGGCATAATGTATTTTTGGACTTGCCTTTTGCATAATAAAGGGTAGGTGTTATAAATCTAGTCAATTTTTATTTGAAATAGTTTTACATGTGTTTTTAAAATTAACAAATATGTGAATTCCTGCCTCCCTTTCTCTGTAGCCTATTCAGCACATGTATTTTTATATGTACATATAGAATCCTACCTGGTATCACACGTACATTTTTGTGAGGTCGCTGACTCGGCAGATATAAATTGTATGAAGAGATCACCCCTCCTAAACGCTGTTGGAAATAAAAATTCAACCTATGGGTGAGCTTCCTAGTAGAACAACATTATACATAATTCCATGTTCAGTAAAGTATATTTTTCCATTAGTAGATGTTATGTATTTCTTTATAAATTTCGATTGGCATATATATTGCTGCTTTTTAATGTCTGTGTGTGTGTTTTGTGTGTGTGTGTGTGTGTGTGTGTGTGTGTGTGTGTATATATATATATATATATATATATATATACACTCTCCTGATTTATCAAAAAATGAAATATATGTGTCTTATATACACTCGCTATATTCATACATACATTCATGTTCATGTACAGAAAATATAATCAACTTTTCACAAGATTATTCTCAGAAATATTCATCCACAAGAAATACATATTTGTTTCCTTGTACTGACAACTCAGTTCAGTGAATGGTGCATACAAATCCTAATAATTCTACAAATATTCATTCCAGAGAATGATTCTTAACCCAAATCGAACATGTTATTAACCCTAACAATACACTTTTCCCTCAATCTAATTTTACAGAAGAGCACGGACAGAGTTGGTCTTACAATACAGTAATATAGGCGATCTTCCACCTGCTGAGAACCAAAAGGTCCATGCTGAAATCATCCCTGGAGAATATGTAGGCAGCTCTGAATGTCCTGAGAGAGCAAAAGTCATCTTCCATGGCAAACAACCTGGTCAGGATGAAGGGATGTGTCTGAATTAGCCTCTCTCTTCATAATGTAGAGAAGATGAACCAAACCATGCCTGTGTGGAGAGCTATTCCTTGGTGCCTATGGTTGACATACCATTCTAACTTAGGAATGAGTCACAGCAAGTAGGGGCAGCCTCCATCTCATGGGACCCTTGGAAGCAACTGTTAAAACAAAGTGGTTTCCAAGGCAGTGACTTCATTCAGTTCTTGAAGGAAGTAACCTCACCTTATATTTTTGGTGATGAAAGTCTGTGATCTTGGGATCCAGGAAAGCAGGCACACAGAGTCAAACCCAGTCCATGTCCCAGTGGGCTCACTTGTTTAAATTTAACAAGACAGAGTCAGTCTTTCTTTGTACCCACTGATGTGAGGACAGCCAAATGCCTGGAAACTCCGAAGACTGGCCTTTCCAGAGAAAGCAGGTAGTTTCTCACCACAGGCTCATCACAACTTCACAGAGTTGGCCAAAGAGACCATATCTGAGACAGGAAACGCCATTTTTGGGGAACATAGTATGGCCCAAAAGTCAGAGGACACTCTGGATAGTCACAGACCTACTTGAGGTAAGGAGGTGCCTTTGTGGGTGTGAGCGTGAGTTTGTGGTTTTGTCTCATGTTCTGAGAATAGGTAGGAAAGTTGGTTTGTTTGTTTTGGAGTGGACTGTTTCTAGTAAGTCCTTTGACAAGGTGAGTTTTTCGTTGTCTACATATCCCGCTGTGTCTGTGGTTGTAGACATTAGAAATGAGAATGCATCAATGGATGTGTCCTGTCTACTAGAAAGCTTCCCAGCATTCGTCCTGTGCCATTTATGAATTGACAGCAGCTTGCCTTATTGATGGGGAACTACTGCCATCTTCCTAAGTTCCTGTTTTCTTCCTGAATTCTGGCCACTCTCCAGAATACGCTCATGGTTTTGTGTCCAAGATATGTAACATCTCTAAGCTCTGTGACATGTCCATGTACTGTATAGCTGATGGGAATGGCGAGTATCTCAGAAAATTCAGATATCAGTGTGCCCAAGAAAGTCTCAGTGGAGAAACCCTGCTTTGGGGCTTTTGCATACCTATTCTTCTGTTGCCCTGAATGTCAGGAAGGTCTTGGCCTCAGGCCACACCTTTGTGAAGCCTGAAGAAAAAAGTTTTCAAATAGAAATAAAAGAACCTGTGGTTCTTTGCTTAATTGCTTTGTAAAGGGATGTGTCTGATTCTGCCTTTTGGCCCTGTGTGAGGCTGTGGCTTAGATTTTCAGCACCTGATGGATCTAAAGAAAGATCCCATGTGTGGATCCAAAACCAAAATGGCAAAAAAAGCAGTCATTGTGGATGAAGACACTTGACTTCCTCTGTTAGGTTCCTAACCTCCATCAAGTGAGAATAGGGATCCTTTGGGTCAAATAAGTTCTTCAAGGCTCTGCAGATGTGCTTGGGTTTTCTTATGACTCCAAATCGCATAAAAAATCTATAACTGACATTCAGTAGGCCTCAAATAAGAGAAGCAGAGTAGTTTTAAAGGCAGGCCTATTTGATCACTGCTGGTTCACAGGAAGGGTGTCCAGGCCACCCTGACTTTATGCAAATGAGAGGCAAGGGAGCTTATTTTGGACACAGTCTTGGGCTGCGCCCCACATGGAAACCTCCAGACAGAGGTTATGAGGAGTGTCTATATGGAAGAAGATGAGGGCCATGTGGCAATGTTTTGGTTTTAATTGTGGTCATTTGTGTGGCGGTTGGAACAGATGACTGGGTCCACCTGGGCTTGAAATCTGGTGTGATTCCAGTTAGAGACTGAATTCTGGAACTGACCTCAGAGAAGTATTGCCATGAATTGTGTTGTGATTTTAAGAGGCCACACATGGCATTCACCCTTGGAACCTGAGATCTTTGCCCAGGGTGGCGTTCCAAAGAGCACTGGAAATCTCAGCCAGGATATCCCATAATTTTATTCTGAAAGACTTGGAAGCCATAGTTGAGAGTCAAAACTCACATGGTCCTCACATTGTAGACCTAAATGGGCCTGGCTTCATTTGACCTTTTGGCCACTTTTTGGGAAGCCTTGACTGTGAAAGTTTTCCAGAGCTTTCATTGAAATGAGCTTCCTCAACATTTAATGGTTCCTGAATGAATTGAAAACCAAGGTGCCTCCAACTTCATCCTTGAACAATGGCTGGATAAATACCATAAAATTTTTGAAATTCCCATGACCAGGTGGCACTGGAGAACCTTTGGGTGTCCTATTGCTGATCCAGAGTGTACTAGACAGTGCCTTGATGGTGTAGAACAGAGATTCCAGTAAGTTGGAGCATGCTGGGTAGTGGGGCTAGAGCAGTGGTGGGGAGGTGTGTAATTAAACATCTGTGGTGGGTTCATGTGGATCTGACATTGGGTTCCAAATGACTTGTGACTGACATGGTGCAGCCAGCAGACCCTTGTATGTAAAGGCATGTTGTTATATTAAGAGGTTTCAGGGCAATGTTCAGAATCAGGTTGCTATGGTCAAGGGGGCATGTTATGTGGGATAGATGCCTGGTTGGTGCATTCTCTTGCAGACCCTGACCCACCACACATGACAGAACTTCCTCCAGCTATATATCCCAGTTTAACTCATTGTATTTCGTGAAGCAAATAGCAAACTTCCAGTGCAGCAGCAAGAAACACCATGAAAAGTGGAGAATGACCAAATGGCTTCACAGTCCACACGGGGAGACAATTACCCCCAGTGGCAACCGTTTACCTACAAAGAGAGAATTCAGCACTGCTGCCTCATGTTCATTGGAAAATAAGAAACCATGTCCTCCAGGTCACATAGATGCAGACCAAGCTTTTATTTTATTACTAGAAAGAAAGCTAAGGCTCTTGACAACAACATATACTTCAAGTGTCCAACCTCAGAGGCAGTTTCTCCAGAAGTCTTTAGGCCAGCACAGCTCCATGTTTGTGGATTATTTACCCTGTCCCTTACTTTTGGAAACTCCTCTACCACCTCCAAGGTTGTGAAACCCTGAGCATTTTCCATTCCAGATGATTATTCACAGATTTTCTAACTCTTCTACTCTTATTGTGTCTTACTTTGGGGAAAGATAATATCAAGGCAATGTTCTGAATGAGAGTGGGAAGATTTTTGTATAGCACATATTTGCGAAAACATTGGATTCATTTTCCCATTTTCCATTTGAAATACTGAATTCTTGAAACTAACCCATACCCTACTAGACTCTTACTACTAATTCTAGTATGATGGAGAAAAATCAACCAAACAGGAATGAAATAAAAGTAGTTCAGAGGAGTCATGTTATAGTTGGACATGCCTTTTGCATGCTAAAGTGTAGGTGTTATAAATCTAGTCAATTTTTAAATGAAATAGTTCTCCATGTGTTTTAAAAGTTAACAAACATGTGAATTCCTGTCTCCCTTTCTCTGTAGCCTATTAAGCACATGTATTTTTATATGCACATATAGCATCTTACATGGTATCACACGTATATTTTTGTGAGGTGGCTTATTTGGCAGATAAAAATTGTGAGAATAGATCACTCCTCCTAAATGCTGTTGGAACTGAAAATTCAAACTATGCGTGAGCTTCATAGTTAAACAGTATTATACATAAATCCATGTTCAGTAAAATAAATATATTTGCATCTGTGGATGATATATATTTCTAGATGAATTTCGATTGGCATATATATTGCTACTTTTTAATGTCTGTGTGTGTGTGTGTGTGTGTGTGTGTGTATTATATATATATATATATATATATATATATATATATATATATATATATTCCCCAGATTTTTCAAAATATGAAATATATGTGTCTTAATACACTCCCTATATTCATTCATGTTCATATATGTTAATTTAAAATCAAATTTTCAAAAGATTATTCTCAAAAAAATTCATTCACCTGAAATACATATTTGTTTCGAGTACTGAAAACTAAATTTAGTGAATGGTGCATACAAATGCTGATATTTCTACAGTAACTTACCCAGTTTAACATCAATGCAAGTAGATTCCTATGGGACATGATATGTATTTTGATGATCATTTTTATTCAACGCTGGTATATTTATATTTTATCAGTTTATGCCCGTCACAGGATATATATTTCATCCACAACTTTACAAATTTATAAGCACTTGTTTCACTTTCAATCACTTCCTGCTTCAGAGCACATGTATTCTTCCATGTTTCTTGACTGAAGTTTTCATGAGACTTCTTTCCAAACACATCATTTTCGATTTCCATAATCACTTTTGAAGCAAAACTCACACACCCTTCATGATAAACTATAACTCTAATATTAACATTAGATGTACAACTGGTTGGAATGAATGATTGTATATCAATATAAGATTTCCTATATATTTTCAGATATCAATTCAATCCATTATATACGTGAAACCAGTTATATTATTTATTCACGACATGGTCTATTCATGCATTTTCTCTATACACATAGACACAGGGTACACCTATTTTTACCACCAATACTAATTTATACGTCTTCAATATATTGCTCGCAGAAATGGTGGAAGAAATACTCATGTCACCTGTTCTACGTATGTATTTTATCACAGTAATGTTGTGGAAACAAAAAGCAAAGGTCACACTTATGATTGTACCAAAACTCAAAGGAAAGTTAGCATTCATTACTAAAAACATCCATGTACATGATGCCTAATGCTCTCATATGTCAATCCTATTGGTGAATACACATTTGTTTCTTCCTGAGATTATATATTCAACCTCAAGCCTGTTGAAAATGTCTAATCATATCACTCAATTTATATTTTGCCTGAATTCCTAATGTTTCTATTGATATCTGCTTTCCTACATATTTTCCCCAGTTCTTCATTGTGACTGACCCTTCACATGTTCTGATACTTACATTCACTCTCTACCGAAACGCTATTGGTAATGAACTTTGGTCCAAATCCTATACTCACTCTTCTTTCTAACCCTACCGACTATCTTCCGAATCCTACTGACTATCCCTTTTTGACTTGATGTTCTCTTCGACATTCCATCATCCAAGGGTCAAGGTCCTATGCCATTGTATATCGATTTATCTGAGACATCTGTGCAGAACATAATTCAAAGCTAAGTATCCCAATCAAGGGCCCAATGCCATTCTGGGCTTCAAATCTTACCTAGATTTATGTTTACATACTTATATTTCTCATATGTATTCTTATAAATATTGCAGGTTCCCAATACCATTATTCACCCCTCAGAATGATTCCTAACCCAAATCGAATCTGTTTTTAACTCTAAACATACACTGTTCCCTCAAACTAACTTTAATGAAGAGCAGGGACAGAGTTGGTCTTACAAGACAGGAAAGTAGGGGATCTTCCACCTGCTGAGAACCTCAAAGTTCCATGCAGAAATGATCCCTGGAGAAGATGTAGGCAGCTATGAAGGACATGAGAGAGCAATAGTTATCTTCCATGGCAAACACCTTGCTCATGATAAAGGTATGAGTCTGAATGAGCCTCTATCTTCTTAATGCAGAGAAGATGGACCAAACCTGGCCTGTCTGGAGAGATTTTCCTGGGTGCCAATGGTTGATATACCATTCTAACTTGTGAAATTGTCACAGGAATTAGGGGCAGCTTCCAACTCATGGGACCCTTGGAACCAACAGTTAGGACAAAGTTGTTGCCAAGGCAGTGACCTCATTCAGTTCCTGAAAAATGTGACCTCACCTCACTTCTTGGTGATGAAACTCTCTGAACTTGTGATAGAGGAAGCCAGGCACCCAGAGCCAGTCCCAGTTTCTGTCCCAGTGGGCTAACTTTTTTGGATTTACAAATGACAAAGTCAGTCTTTCTTGGTACCTACTGATGTGAGGATGGCCAAAGGCCAGGAGAGCTCTGAAGAGGGGCCTTTTCTGAGAAAGCAGGTAGTGGCTCAAAATTGAGTCCTGAGAACTTCACAGGGTTGGCCAAGCAGACCAGATCTAAGAAAGGAGAGGCCATTGGGGGGAACATAATATGGCCCACCAGTGAGAGGACATCCCGGATAATAACAGACCTACTTGAGGGAAGGTTTGACAAGGCGAGTGATTCTATGTCTGTGTATCACACTCTGTCCATTGTTGTAGACATTAGAAAAGAGAATGCATTCGTGGAATGACCTGTCTAATAGAAAGCTTCCCAGCATTCATACTGCCCAATTTAAGAATGGACTGCTTCTTGCCTTATAGATGGGCAACACCTACTATCTTCCTAAGTTCCTGTTATCTTCCTGAATTCTGGCCACCCTCCAGAATACGCTCATGGTTTTGTGTCCAAGATATGTACCACCACCAAGTTCTGTGACATGACCATGTACTGGATAGCTGAAGGGAATAGGAGCATCACAGAAAACTCAGATATCAGTATGACCAGGAATGTCTCATTGGAGAAACCCTGTTTTGAGCCATTTGCTTACCTATGGTTCTGTCTCCATAAATGTCAGGAAGGTCTTTGCCTCTGGCCAAACTTTTTGAAGCATGAAGATAACAGTTTTCAAATGGAAATGAATGGGCATTATATGTGGATCTTTGCCAAATAATTTTGGAAAGGGATGTTTCTGAATCAGCCTCTTGGCCCTGTGTGAGGTTGTGGCTTACATTCTCAGCACCAGATAGATCTAAAGAAAGATCCCATGTATGCATCCACACCCGAAATGTGAAAAAGATCAGTCATTGTGAATGAAGCCTCTTGCCTTCCTCTTTTAGGTTCCTGACCTCCATCAAGTGAGAATAGGGATCCTTTCTGTCAAATGAGTTCTTCAAACCACTGCAGAGGAGCTTGGGTTTTCTCATGACTCCAAATCACATGAAGAATCTGTACCTGACAGTCAGTATGCCTCAAATTGGAGAAGCAGAGCAGTATTAACGGCAGGCCTATTTTATCACTCCTGATTCACAGGAAGGGTGTTTAGGCCACCATGACTTTAGGCAAATGAAGGGTAAGGGAGATTACTTTGGACACTGTCTTGGGCTGTGCCCCTCATGGAAAACTCCAGCCAGAAGTTATGATGAGTGTCTATATATAAGAAGATGAGCGCCAAGTGGAAGTGTTTTGGTTTTAATTGTGGTAATTTGTGTGGTGGTAGAAAGAGAAGACTGGGTCCACCTGGGCTTGAACTCTGTTGTGATTCCTGATAGAGACTGAGTTCTGGAACTTACCTCAGAGAAGTATTGCCATGAATAGTGTTGGGATATTAGGAAGCCATGGATGAAAATCGTCCATGGAAACTGAGATCTAGTCTCAGGGTGACTTTGCACAGAAAACTAGAAATCTCAGCCAGGGTATCACATGATTTTATTCTGAAAGACTTGGCCGTCATAGTTGAGAGTCAAAAGATACATGGACCTCACATTGTAGACCTCAATGGGTCTGGCTTCATGTGACATTTGGACACTCTTTGGGAAGCCTTGCCTGTGAATGTTCTCCAGAGCTTTCATTGAAATGAGCTTCCTCGACATTTAATGGTTTCTGAATGAATTGAAACCCACAGTGCCTCCAACTTCATCCTTGAACAATGGTTGGATAAATACCATGAATTTTTTGAAATTCCCATGACCAGGTGGCACTGGAGAACCTTTGGATGTCCTGTTGCTGATCCAGAGTGTACTAGACAGTGACTTGATTTACTGTGTTTCAGGAAAATGGTGTAGAACAGAGATGCCAGTAAGTTGGAGCCTGCTGAGTTGTGGGCCTAGAGCAGTTGTGTGCAGGTGTGTGACAGAATATCTATCTTGTTTTTATGTGGATCTGCCATTGGCTTCCAAATGGCTTGTGACTGACATAGTGCAGCCAGCCGACCCTAGTATGTAAAGGCATCTTGTTATATGGAGAGGATCCAGGGCAATGTTCAGAATCAGGTTGCTATGGTCAAGGGGGCAAGCAATGGGGGATAGAAGCCTGGTTGTTGAATTCTCCTGCAGACCCTGACCCACCACACGTGACAAAACTCCCTGTAGCACTGTTTCCCAGATGAACTCCTTGTATTTCATGAAGGAAATACCAAACTCCCAGTTTAGCAGCAGGAAAGACCACGAAATGAGCAGTATGACCAAATGGCCTTGCAGTTCACATGGGGAGACACTTAGAACCCAGTGGCAACAGTTTCCTACAAAGGGAGAATTCAGCACTGCTGCCTCATGTTCATTAGAATATAAGAATCCATGTGCTCCATGAAATTTTTGAAATTCCCATGATCAGGTGGAACTGGAGAATCTTTGGGTTTCCAGTTGCGGATCATGAGTATACCAGAGAGTGCCTTGATTTACTGGGTTTCATAAAAATAATGTAGAACAAAGATGACAGTAAGTTGGAGCCTACTGAGTAGTGGGCCAAGAGAAGTGGTGGGCAGGTGTGTGATAAAACATCTGTGGTGGGTCCATGTGATTCAGCCATTGGCTGCCAAATGGCTTGTGAAGGACATGGTGCAGCCAGCAGACCCTTATTTGTAAAGGCATCTTGATATATGGAGAGGTTTCAGGGCAATGTTCAGAATCAGGTTGATATGGTCAAGGGTGCAAGCTATGTGGGAAAAAAGCCAGGTTGGTGCATTCTCCTGCAGACCCTGACCAACCAAATGTGACAGTACTCTCTCCAGCACTGTGTGTCCCTGTTGAACTCGTTGTATTTCATGAAGCAAATACCAAAGTCCCAGTGCAGCAGCAAGAACCACCACAGAAAGTGGAAGAGGACCAAATGGCTTCACAGTCCACACGGGGTGACACTTAGACCCAGTGGCCACAGTTTACCTAACAAGTGAGTATTCAGCACTGCTGCCTCAGGTTAATTGGAAAATAAGAAACCATGTCCTCCAGGTCACATAGATGCAGACCAAGCTTTGATGGGCTCACTACAAAGGAAGCTAAAGCTCCTGACAACAACATATATTTCAAGTGCCCAACTTCAGAGGCAGTTTCTCAAGAAGTCTTTAGGCCAGCAGAGCTCCATGTTTGTGGCGTGTTTACCATATCCCTTACCTTTGGAAACTGCTCTATCATCTCCAAGGTAGGGAACTCCTGAGCGTATTCCATTCCAGATATGCATTCACAGATTTTCTAACTCTTCTTCTCTAATTGTGTCTTACTTGGGGCAAAGGTAATGTCAAGGCATTGTTGTGGATGAAAGTTGGAAGATTTTTGTGTAGCACATATTTGCATACACATTGGATTCATTTTCCATTTTTCCCTTCAAAATACTGAATCCCCGACACGAATGCATACCCTACTAGACTCTGACTACAATTCCTACTATGATGGAGAAAAATAACCCAAACAGGATAGAAATACAAACAGTTCAGAATAGGCATGGTGTATAGTTGGACTTGCCTTTTGCATTATGTAGGGTAGGTGTTATAAATCTAGTTAATTTTTAATTAAAATAGTTCTCCATGTTTTTTTAAAGTTAATAAATATGTGAATTCCTGTATCCATTTCTCTGTAGCCTATTCAGCACATGTATTTTTATATGCACATATAGAATCCTACCTGCTTTCACATATATATTTTTGTGAGGAGGTTAACTTGGCAGATATAAATTATGAGAAGAGATCACTCCTCCTAAACGCTATTGGATCTTAAAATTCAACCTATTGGTGACCTTCCTAGTTGAACAACATTATTCATAAATCCATGTTCAGTAAAATTAATATTTTTGGATGTGTGGACGATATATATACACTCTCCAGTTTTTTCAAAACATGAAATATATGTGTTTTATTATTCACTCCCTAAATACATTCATATTCATGTATGTGGATTTGTAATCAACTTTACACAAGATTATTCTCAGAAATATTCATCCACCTGAAATACTTATTTGTTTCCTAGTACTGAAAACTAACTTCAGTGAAAGGTGATTAGAAATCCTAATATTTCTACAGTACCTTACCCAGTTACAAATCAATGCAAGTAGATTCTTATGGGACATGATGTGTATTTTGACGTCCATTTTTATTCAACACTGGTACTCTACTATTTCTTCAGTTTATGCACATCCTATTCCAAAATTAAAAAGATTTGTTTCACTTTCAGTCACTTTCTGCTTCCAAACACATGTATTCCTCCAGGTTTCTTGTCTGGTCTTTTAATGAGGCTTCTTTACAAACACATTATTTTCGGTTTCCATAATCACTATTGAAGCAAAACTCACACAACCTCTTCATGATAAACCATAACCCTAATATTACCATTAGATGTATAACTGGTTAATGAATGTATGTATACCAATATCAATATAAGATTTCCTGTATATTTTCAGATATCAATATATTCCAATTCCAATTTCTAAAGTTGGATCCAGTTATATTATTTATTCACAGTATGGTCTATTCATGCATCATCTCGATATTCATCAACACAGGGTACACCTATTTGTATCCCCAATAATAATTTATAGGTCTTAAAAATATTGCTCCCCATAGTGGTGGAAGAAATACTCATGTCACCTGATCTACATATACATTTTATCACAGTAATATTCTGGACAAAAATGCAAAGGCCACACTTATGATTGTACCAAAGCCTAAATTGAAAGTGAGTATATATTACTAAAAACATCCATGTCCAGGATGCCTAATGCTCCCACGTGTCAATCTTGTTGGGGACTACATATTTTTTTCTTCTAAGATTATGTATTCAACCTCAAGCCTGTTGAAAATGTCTAATCCTATCACTCACTTTATACTTTGCCTGATTTCCTAATGTCGCTATTGATATCTGCTTTCCTACATATTTTCCCCAGTTCATCATTGTGACTGATTTTCACATGTGCTGACATTTGCATTCACTCTCTAACCGAAACCGTATTGCTAAAGAACTATTGGTCCAACTCGAAGACTCACTCTTCTTCCTAAACTTACTATCTTCCTAATCCTACCAACTATCCCTTTTTGACTGGATGTTCTCTTCGACATTCAGGCATCTGAGGTACAAGGTTTTATTCCATTGTGTATAGATTTATCTGAGACCACAATACAGAATGTAATTCAAAGCTAAATATTTCAATCAAGGGCCCAATGCCCTTCCTGGCTTCAAATCTTAACTAGATTAATGTTTTCATACTTATATTTCAAATATATATTCTTATAAATTTTGCAGGTTCCCAGTACCATTATTCATCCAGCAGAATGATTCCTAACAGAAATCAAACATGTTATTAACCCTAACAATACACTGTTCCCTCATTCAAAATTTACAGAGAGGAGAAACAGAGTTGGTCTTACAATACAGGAACGTAGGGGATCTTCCACCTGCTGAGAACCTCAAAGTTCCATGCAGAAATGTTCACTGGAGAAGATGTAGGCAGCTATGAAGGATCTGAGAGAGCAAAAGTCATGTTCAATGGCAAACAACCTTGTCAGGATGAAGGGTTCTGTCTGAATCAGCCTCTCACATCTTAATGTAGAGAAGATGGACCAAACCAGGCCTGTGTGGGTAGCTGTTCCCGGGTGCCTATGGTTGATATACCATTCTAACTTGTGAAAGTGTCACAGGAAGTAGGGGCGGCCTCCTTCTCATGTGACACTTGGAAGCCACTAGTAGGACAAAGTGATTGCCAAGGCAGTGACCTCATTCAGTTCCTGAAGGAAGTGACCTCACCTCACTTCCTTGGTGATGGAAATATTTGAACTTGGGATTCATGAAGCCAGGCACCCAGAGCCAGTCCCAGTCCCAGTCCCAGTGGTCTCACTTGTTTGGATTTACCAAGGAAAGAGTCAATCTTTCTTGGCACCTGCTGATGTGAGGATGGCCAAATGCCAGGAAAGCTCTGAAGAGAACCCTTTCCTGAGAAAGCTCACCTCTGGGTCCTGACACCTTCACAGAGTTGGCCAAGGATACCAGATCTGAGACAGGTCAGGCCATTTCACGGGAACATTTTATGGCCCACCAGTCAGAGGACACTCTGGATAATCACAGAACTTCTTGGTTGAAGGAGATGCCTTTGTGGGTGTGGGTGTGGGTTTGGGTTTTGTCTCATGTTCTGAAAATAGGTAGGCAAGGCACTGTTTTGGGTGTGGAATGAACTGTTTCTAGTAAGTCATTTGACAAGGTGAGTGTTTTTATGTCTGTTTATCACACTGTGTCCGTGGTTGTAGACATTAGAAAAGAGAATGCATCAATGGATGTGTCCTGTCTAGTAGAAAGCTTCCCAGCATTCATGCTGCCCAATTTGTGAATGGAATTCAGATTGCCTTATCGATGGGTAACACCTGCAATATTCCTAAGTTCCAGTTTTATTCTGGAGTTCTGGCCCCTCTCTAGAATAGGCTCAGGGTTTTGTGTCTAAGGTATGTACCACCTCCAAGCTCTGTGATACGACCATTTACTGGATAGCTCAAGGGAATGGTGAGCATCTCAGAAAAATCAGATATCAGTGTGACCATTAAATCTCAGTGGAGATACCCTGCTTTGGGCCTTTTGCTTACCTATTGTTCTGTTGCCCTGAATGTCAGAAAGTTCTTTGCCTCAGGCCACCTCATTGTGGAGGCTGAAGAAAAGAGTTTTCAAATGAAAATGAAAAGGCAACACCTGTGGCTCTTTGCTTAATTGCTTTGGAAAGGGATGTGTCTGAATCAGCCTCTTTGCCCTGCGTGAGGCTGTGGCTTAAATTCTCAGCATCTGATGGATCTAAAGAAAGATCTCATGGGTGCATCCAAAACCAAAGGGGCCAAAAGAACAGTCATTGTGGATGAAGACTCTCGCCTTCCTCTCTAGCGTTCCTGACATCCATCAGATAGAATAGGGATCTTTTGGGTCAAATGAGTTCTTCAAAGCCCTGCAGAGGCTACCCCATATGTGCTTGGGTATTTTCATGACCCCAAATTACATAAAGAATCTAAACCCTACAGTCAGTAGGCCTCAAATTGGGGAAGCCAAGCAGTATTAACGGCAGGCCTATTTGATCACTCCTGTTTCACAGTCAGGATTTCCAGGCCACACTGACTTTAGGCACATGAGGGGCAAGGGAGTTTATTTTGGACACTGTCTTGTGCTGCGTCCCTCATGGAAACCTTCATCCAGAGGTTATGATGAGTGTCTATATGGAAGAAGATAAGGGCCATGTGGAAGCGTTTTGTTTTGAATTGTGGTAATTTGTGTGGCACTTGGAAGAGATGACTGGGTCCACCTGGGCTTGAACTCTGGTGTGATTCCTTTTAGTGACTGAATTCTGGAACTGATCTCAGAGAAGTATTGTCATGAATTGTGTTTGGATTTTACTAGGCCATGCATGAGAGTCGCCCTTGGAACCTGAGATCTAGGCGCAGGGTGGCTTTCCACAGAGAACTGGGAATCTCAGCTAGGATATCACATGATTTTATTCTGAAAGACTTTGCAGCCATAGTTGAGAGTCAAAACACACATGGACCTCACATTGTAGACCTCAATGGGCCTGGCTTCATGTGATCTTTTGGCCACTATTTGAGAAGCCTTGCCAATGAGAGTTCTCCACAGATTTCATTGAAATGAGCTTCCTCACCATTTAATGGTTCCTGAATGAATTGAAAGTCACAGAGCCTCCAACTTCATCCTCGACAAATGGCTTGATAAATACCATGAAATTTTTGAAATTCCCATGACCATGTGGCACTGGAAAACTTTTGGATGTCCTGTGTCTGATCATCAGTGTACCAGACAGTGCCTTGACTGACTGGGTTTCATGAAAATTGTGTAGAACAGTGATGCCAGTAAGTTGGAGCCTACTCATTAGTGGCCCTAGAGTAGTTGTGTGAAGGTGTGTGATAAAACATGTGTGGTGGGGCCATGTGGATCTGTCACTGGCTTTCAAATGCCTTGTGACTGACAGGGTACAGCCAGCAGACCCTTATATGTAAAGGCATCTTGTTATATGGAGAAGTTTCAGGGCAATGTTCAGAATCAGGTTGATATGGACAAGGGGGCAAGTTATGTTGGACAGAGCCTGGTTGGTGCATTCTCCTGCAGACCCTGTCCCACCACACGTGACAGAACTTCCTCCAGTCTGTGTCCCAGTTGAACTCCTTGTATTTCGTGAAGCAAATACCAAACTCCCAGTGTAGCAGCAAGAATCATCACGAAAATTGAAGGGTGACCAAATGGCTTCACAGTCCACACAGGGAGACACTTAGCCCCCAGTAGCCCCAGTTTACCTACAAAGAGAGAATTCAGCCCTGCTGCCTCATGTTCATTAGAAAATAAGAAACCATGTCCTCCAGGTCACATAAATGCAGACCCAGCTTTGATGGTCTCACTACCAAGGAAGCTAAAGCTCCTGACAACAACATATATTTCAAGGGCCAAACCTCACCGGCAGTTTCTCCAGAAGTCTTTAGGCCAGCAGAGCTCCATATTTGTTGAGTGTTTACCTTGTCCCTTACTAATGGAAACTCCTCTTCCACCTCCAAGGTTGTGAACTGAGCATATTCAATTGCAGATATGTATTCACAGATTTTCTAACTCATCTCCTCTACATGTGTTACTTGGGGCGAAGGTAATATCATGGCAATGTTCTGGATGAGAGTGGGAAGATTTTTCTGTAGCACATATTTGCATACACATTGGATTCATTTTCCATTCAAAATACTGAATCCCTGACACTAAACCATACCCTACTAGACTCTGACTACTAATACTAATATGATGGAGATAAATACAACAAACAGAATAGAAATAAAAGCAGTTCAGAGGAGGCATGGTGTGGAGTTGGACTTGCCTTTTCCATTATGTTGGGTATGCATTATAAATCTAGTCAATTTTTTGTTTAAAGAGTTCTCCATGTGTTTTTTAAAATTATCAAATATGTGAATTCGTATCTCCCCACTTTCTCTATAACCTATTCAGCACTTGTATTTTCATATGTTCATATAGAATCATACCTTGTATCACACGTACATTCTTTTGAGGTTGCTGACTTGGCAGATACAAATCGTGAGAAGAGATCACTCCTCCTAAACGCTGTTTAAACTGAAAATTCAACCTATGGATGAGCTTCCTAGTTGAACAACATTATACATAAATTTATGTTCAGCAAAATGAATATTTTTGGATACGTGGATGATATATATTTCACGATGAACCTCGATTTGCATATATATTGCTAGTTTTTAATGTCTGTGTGTGTGTGTTTGTGTGTGTGTGTGTGTGTATATATATATATATATATATATATATATATATATATATATATATATATATACTGTCCATATTTTTCAAAATATGAAATATATGTGTCTTTTGGCCACTCTTTGTGAAGCCTTACCTGTGAGAGTTCTCTAGAGCTTTCATTGAATTGAGCTTTCTTAACATTTAATGCTTCCTGAATGAATTGAAACCCACAGTGCCTCCAACTTCATCTTTGAAAAACAGTTTGATAAATACCATGAAATTTTTGAAATTCCCATGAACAGGTGGCATTGGAGAACCTTTGAATATCTTGTTGCTGATCATGACTGTACCAGACAGTGCCTTGACTGATTGGGTTTCATGAAAATTGTGTAGAACAGAGATGCCAGTAAGTTGGAACCTGCTGAGAAGTGGGCCCAGAGCTGTGGTGTGAAGGTGTATGATAAAACATCTGAGGTGGGGTCATGTGGATCTGCCATTGACTTCCAAATGGCTTGTGGCTTACATGGTGCAGCTAGGAGACCCTTATATGTAAAGGCATCTTGTTATATGGAGAGGTTTCAGGGCAATGTTCAGAATCAGTTTTCTATGGACAAGGGAGCAAGCAATGTGGGATAGAAGCCTGGTTTGTGAATTCTCCTGCAGACCCTGACCCTCCACATGTGACAGAACTCGCTGCAGCACTGTGTCCCAGTTGAACTCTTGTTTTTTAAGAAGCAAATACCAAAATCCCAGTGCAGCAGCAAGAAACACCATGAAAATTGTAGGATGATCAATTGGCTTCACAGTCAAGACAGGGAGACATTCACCCCCGTAGCCACAGTTTACCTACAAAGAGAGAATTCAGCACTGCTGCCTCATGTTCTTTGGGAAATAAGAAAACATGTCCTCCAGGTCAGATAAATGCAGTCCCATGATTGATGGTATCACTACAAAGGAAGCTAAAGCTCCTAACAACAACATATATTTCAAGTGCCCAACCTCAGAGGCAGTTTCTCAAGAAGTCTTTAGGCCAGCAGAGTTCCATGATTGTGGAGTGTTTATCCTGTCCTTTATTTTTGAAAACTCCTCTACAACCCCCAAGGTTGTGAACTCCTGAGCATTTTCCATTCCAGATATGTATTCACAGATTTTCTAACTCTTATCCTCTAATTGTGTCTTACTTGGGGTGAAGGAAATGTCAAGGCATTGTTCTGAATGAGAGTGGAATAAATTTTTGTAGCACATATTTGGATACACAATGGATTCATTTTCCTATTTTCCATTTGAATTACTTAATCCCTGACACTAACCCATACCCTACTAGACTCGGACTACTAATCCTAATATGATGGAGAAAAATAACCCAAACAGAATAGAAATACAAGCATTTCAGAGAAGGCATGGTGTATAGTTGGACTTGCCTTTTGAATGATAAAGGGTAGGTGTTAAAAATCTGGTCAATTTTTAATTGAAATAGTTCTCCATGAGTTTTGAAAGGTATCAAATATGTGAATTCCTGTCTCCCTTTCTCTGTTGCCTGTTCAGCACATGTATTTTTATATGCACACATAGAATCCTACCTGTTACCACATGTACATTCTTGTGAGGTGGCTGACTTGGCAGATACAAATTGTGAGAAGAGATCACTCCTCATAAACGCTGTTGGAACTGAAAATTTGACCTATGCGTGAGCTTCCTAGTTGAACAACATTATACATAAATCCATGTTCAGTAAAATAAATATTTTTGGATCTGTGAATCATATGTATTTCATGATGAATTTCAATTGGCATATATATTGCTACTTTTTAATATCTCTGTATGTGTTTTGTGAAAAATCTACACTCTCTAGATTTTTCAAAATATGAAATATATGTGTCTTATTATACACTCCTTAAATTCATTCATTTTCATATATGAGGTTTTATAATCAACTTTTCACAAGATTATTTTCAGAAATATTCATCCACCTCAAATACATATTTTTTTCTAGTACTTAAAACTCACTTCAGTGAATGTTGCATACAAATCCTTATATTTCTAGAGTAACTGACCCAGTTTAACGTCAATGCAAGTAGATTCCAGTGGGACATGATGTGTATTTTGATGTTCATTTTTATTCAACACTGGTACATTACTATTCATCAGTTTATGGACATCATAGAAAATACATTTCATCGACAGTTCACAAATGTAAAGGCATTTGGTAGACTTTCAATCACTTCCTGCTTCAGATACATGTATTTCTCCTTTTTTTGACTGGTCTTTTCAAGAGACTTCTTCCAAACGCATTATTTTTGATTTCCATAATCATTTTGAAGCAAAACTCACAAACTCTTTATGATAAACCGTAACACTAATATTACCATTAGATGTATAACTGGTTGGAATGAATGATTGTATATCAATATAAGATTTCCTGTATATTTTCAGATATCAATTTATTCCAATTCCAATTTCTAAAGTTGTAACCAGTTATATTATTTATTCACAGTATGGACTATTCATACATTATCTCTATATTCATAGACATGGGGTACATCTATTTGTATCCCCAATAGTAATTTATAATTTTTGAAAATATTGCTCGCCATAATGGTGGAAGAAATACTCATGTCACCACATCTACATATACATTTTATCACAGTTATATTCTGGATAAAATATGCAAAGATCACACTTATGTTTGTACCAAAGCTTAAATTGAATGTGAGTATGGATTACGAAAAATATCCATGTCCAGGATGCCAAATGCTCTCAAATGTCAATCCTATTGGAGAGTACATATTTGTTTCTTCCTAAGATTGTATATTCAACCTCAACACTGTTGAAAATGTCTAATCCTATTACTCATTTTATATTTTGCATGATTTCCTAATGTCTTCATTGATATCTCTTTTCCTACATATTTTCCTCAGTACATCATAGTGACTGATTCTTCACATTTGCTGACATTTACATTCACTCTCTAACCAATACACTTTTACTAAAGAACTCTTGGTGCAACTCCTAGACTCACTCTTCTTCTTAAACTTACTATCTTCCTAATCCTACTGACTATCCATTTTGACTGGATGTTCTCTTCTACATTCAATCATCTGAGGTACAGTGTTCTATTCCATGGTACATTGATTTATCTCAGACCTCATTGCAGAATGTAATTCAAAGCTTAGTATCCCAATCAAGGGTCCAATGCCTTTTGGGGCTTCAAATATTACCTAGATTTCTGTTTTCACACTTATATTTCACTTATATATTCTTATAAATATTGCAGGTTCCCAATACCATTATTCATCCACCAGAATGATTCCTAACACAAATTGAACATGTTATTAGTCCTAAATATACACTTTTCCCTCAATCTAGCTTTACAGAAGATCAGGGACATAGTTGGTCTTACAATACAGAAATGTTGGGGATCTTCCACCTGCTGCGAATCTCAAAGGTCCATGCAGAAATGATCCCTGGAGAAGATGTAGGTAGCAATGAAAGACCTGAGAGAGCAAAAGTCATCTCCCATGGCAAACAACCCGGTCAGGATGAAAGCATGTGTCTGAATCAGCCTCTCTCTTCTTAATGTAGGGAAGATTGACCAAACTAGGCCTGTGTGGAGAGCTATTCCCAGGTGACTATGGTTTCTATACCATTCTAACTTGTGAAAGTGTTACAGGAAGTGGGGCATCTTCCATGTTATGAGACCTTAGGAAGCAAATGTAAGGACAAATTGGTTGCCAAGTTAGTGACCTCATTCAGTTCCTGAAGGAAGTGACCTCACCTCACATCCTTGTTGATGGAACTCTCCAAATTTGGGTTCCAGGAAGCCAGGCACCCAGACCCAGTCCCAGCCCCAGTCCCAGTGTTCTCACTAGTTTGGATTTACCAAGGAAAGAGTCAGTTTTTCGTGGTACCTACTTATGTGAGGATGGCCAAATGCTAGGAAAGTTCTGAAGAGGGGCCCTTCTGGAGAAAGCAGGTAGAGGCTCACAGCTGGCTCCTGAAAACTTCACAGAGTTGACCAAGGAGACCAGATCTGGGACAGGACAGGACATTTCTGGGGAACATAGTATGGCCCTCCAGTCAGAGGACACTCTGGATAGTTCCAGACCTACTTGGCGGAAGGAGGTGCCTTTGTGGTTGTGGGTGTGGTTTTGTCGTTTTTTCTAATGTTCTGAGAATAGCTTAGAAAGGGGGTTTGTTTGCTTTGGAGTGGACTGTTTCTTGTTAGTCCTTTGACAATGTGAGTGTTTCTGGGTCTGTGTATCCCACTGTGTCCGTGGTTGTAGACATTAGAGAAGAGAATGCCTCAATGGGTGTGTCCTGTCAAGGAGAAAACTTCCCAGCATTCATCCTGCACAATTCATAAATAGACTGTGGCTTTCCTTATCAATGGGCAACACCAACTATCTTTCTACGTTCCTGTATTCTTCCTGAATTCTGTCCACTTTCCAGAATAGGCTCATAATTTTGTGTTCAATATATGTATCACTTCCAAGCTCTGTGACATGGCCATGTACTGGATAGCTGAAGGGAATGGCAAGCCTCTCAGAAAACTCAGATATCAGTGTGACCAGTAAAGTCTCAGTGGAGAAACCCTGCTTTGGGCCTTTTGATTACCTATTGTTATGTTGCCCTGAATATCAGGAAAGTCTTTGTCTCAGGCCACCCCTTTGTGAAGCCAGAAGAAAACAGTTTTCACATGGAAATGACTGGGTATTACCTTTGTGTCTACAATAAAACCTTCACCGATTTGGCTCTCAATAAATTAAAAATACTTTTAGATTGTATCTCAGTGTAAAAAGTAACATGGAACTGTACATATCTTATTGATAACAAGTCCAATTATACAACACAAATGATATACATAAATCTCCAACAATTTTCCTTTTAAGCCTAGAATTACAATAAAACCTTAGAACATCAGCTTGAAACAATGGTCTTTTTAAGCTTCTACCTTACAGACTTGTATACCTGGAAGATATAAACAAATTAACACCACAATTACATTGATGTTTTTGTATTAACCAAGTTTAGGTTTTTAAAGAAATAACATGACACAATTTAATAAAAACAGTACTTGTTTAACCAGCTGTTTAATTTTTTAAGATTACTTGTTCAAAACTTACACATATAACCAAGTTACACAAACCTTTTTGTTTTATTATTTACTTAAACCCTTTTTATTACTTAATCATATAGACTCTCTTATCCAGAAATACATTTTCCCTCTATTAGATCTATATCTAGAATCTTTTAGTTTCTCTTTTCCATCTGCTAACCTGTTTCTGTTCACATTTTGAAACAATACTTGTAAATTTCTGAATTTAAGCAGATTATTTCATAGACATCTACATTTTATTAGGGCCTTCTTGAAAACCTAAAAAACTTATAGGCCTAATTTTAAAGACATCTTTATTTTTATCTGTTTACCCAATTTGAATTGAAACATTTGAATCACGTGAATCAAAGATATTTGGATCCATTTTTAAATTTTTCATGAGCGCTCCTCATCTGTCAATTGTCATATCACTGCATGATATATGGACATACACACATACCGACATACAAGCTGTTACACAAGAGTAACACATAACACAATAGTGAAGGCCTTGTAGCTTTTTCAGGTTAAATCTCCATTGCAATGTTTAAAAACTCCACAGTTGTGCAAAAATAGAACTGATCAAAAAACATTAACCCATCAGCAGGATCAAGATCATGAGCTCAAAGAAAAAAAAAAAAAAATATATATATATATATATATATATATATATATATATATATATATTATCTAAGAAAAAGCAAGAGTCCTAAAAAAGATGAATAGCCAGTAATTAGTAAATACCATATAATTTACTTTTAGGTTGGGTCTAGTTTGAGTTCAGGTAAAAGGAGACTTTTACTCCTTTTTATCTGTCTCCTGCTGAGTGCTGCAGGCTTCCTTTATTTGCATATCAACTTAAGTCCTGGCTGAGGTCTGGAAAAAAAGAAAAGACTGGAATTCTGGGCAGAAACCTGATGCCTAAGGCATTTTAGCTATAAGTCATAATTTTCAGGTTTGAATGTTGAAAATTATGATGCAAGTTTAAGATGTAATTCTCAAAATTTTATATCTTTAGATTTTCCTACACTAGAAAAAGTTGCTCACACAAAACTGAAAATAGGATCATTTTTTGATAATATAAAAGCCACGATCAGAAAAAGTTTCTATAGTATCATTAAGCCACTTTCTTTCTTCTGAAGTTTCTAAAGTAGTATTAAGTTACATTAAATTGGCTGAAGAAATTTTAAAAACAACCACAGACTACCATATGTATCTGAAATTAAGCTTTAAAAATTTCAAAGACTGTTGCTAATTAATGTCATTTCACTAAGCCAGACCAACTTTTTAGTTTAGCACCTTTTTTTAAAAAATCTTACCCACTGCCGGGAACAGATACCATATCATAATTTATTATCTTTGCCCAAGTTAATGCACTGGTATATCTAGTTAAATTTTCTCTGGCTACCTAGTTCAAAATTAAAACTCTTTAATTTTTTTTATCCTAAGTATTTAAGTTTTCTAGCATGAACTTTCTGAAATCAAACTAAGCAATTGTTTAAACCCAACTTTTAACTGTAAGTAAATGCAATGATTTAGAAACCCATTTAGATACCAGAATGTTACAATAAAAAGAATCATTTTTAGATACACATTCAGCCAAGATCATCCCCAAGAAACAATATATAATATCAACATATTACTGCATTCATTGTCCCTTTTGTTAAGTAAACAGAGGTGGAGTAATGCTTAAAGTGCAGGTGAGGAATAAGGGAGTTCCCACCAGCAAAATGGTTTTGGCAGCTGCTGGGAGTCCCTTAGACTCACCATTTACTTACAGGATTAGTTCCTCTGGTTTGGTTTGACCCTAGGCAGCAGGCATTTTCTATATCTCCCAACTTTTCAGTAGTCAGCTCCCAAAAAAATTCATTCTCTGCTTGCAGTTTTTTTGAGTGCTAGGCTTCCCCAAGACGGCAGAGTGGGGACTCCTTTAAAGTCCCCTCAGGGGTGTCAAAATTTATGACTGAAGGTTTGGTTCTCATCCCCAAAGCCAATTAATGCCAATTTAATAATGAGGACAGGGTTTTGAGAAAAGTTTAAGCGAGATATCAAAGTTCTTAGACCAAGGAATTTCCTTCTGCAGTGGGCATGCTCAAGCCAACTACGGGAAGAAAAGAAAACACTGCTTCCGTAATCTTGCTTAAAAAGGGAAGTAAAGTTTATCAAAGTTCTTTAAAACACCACTAAGAGAGGTGTAAAAGGTGAGAACAGAAAAGCTGGCAGTTCTATTGACTTTTGGTCCCTCACAGGAAAAGCATTATTTAAAATTTAGCTAAAGTTACTTCCACACATCTAAGGCTGGTTGGAAATCGGGACTCTGCATCGGTCCAAACAATGCCATCACATTTAACAGAAACACAGACAAAAAGATACACAAAGATCATCATGCAGCTCCCGTTTGTTCACAACCCCAAGATCTACAATCTTGTGACTCAGGGAGAATGGAGGGAATAGGGGGAGGAGCAGAAGGTGTGAGTGATAGGATCATGAATGAAGGGGTTGGATTGGAGGCAGGGACCAGGAAAGGCTTCAAGGACAGAGGCATGGAAAGGCTTTGTCCCATAATGAAAGTTACTCAAACAGAGACAAGGACAATACAAACGTGACACAAACATGGACACACAGTTAACATTTACCCCGAGTTCATAATTAAGATTAGAACCTAGTAACTGGCAAAACCTGATGGGTTAGACCACAAAGAAAGACAGTGAATTCAACCTGAGAGAAAAACATAGCTAGCAAGACCTGATGGGTTGGCAGCAGAGTCACCTAATGAGGGCTCATCCGTCCCTCCTCACCTAATCGGGCCACTTCCATCCCTCCTCACCTAATGAGGGCACATCCGTCCCTCCCCGAATCCTCCAAGGCATTCCTTGCAAGGACATGGACTGTGGCTTTAGGACACGTTTGTCCACTACCGCCAGGGGGAACTTACGCTCTCCGCTGGCAGCCAGTCTGCCAACCCAAAACGTAAACGGAAAAAACGGAACCTGAACAAAAATCTCTGAGCGATCGCAAGGAAAAATGGAAAGAGGCGCCTTGCTTACCCCCAGAGGGGTCCGTTGGAGTCTCCTTGTCCTGCGCTGCTTGATTTCCGGCCAACGCACCAAATGTAAGTGTCTGGCGAACGTCGGAGGAAGAGACCACCAAGAGACCGCGGCTCATGCAACAGCAATAGGCATTTATTGAGGATCCAATCCAGCATGCTGGGGCTACGTGCTCATTCAAGAAGGGAGAGCAGCCCAGAGCCCCGAGCAGGGGTTGAGCAGTGCTTAAGTATACTTTTTGGGGAGGGCGGGACTTTACATATATCACACTCACCTTTAAGAAATTATCATACACCGCGGGAAAATCAAACAAGAATTCCTAAACATGATTATTTCATTCATTGGCGGGAACAGGTCAGGCCGGAGTGATAGGTCAGTTCTAAAGCGGGGTACACATTCAAACTGATTGGTTTAGGCCTTGCGATGCCTATATGCCAGGCCACACAGGGTCCTAGGTTATTAAACAACCAGACGGTCAGGGGGAATGTTTACTGGGCAGTCCGGAATTGCCCTACAAGCTACAGGAATTTCAGGTTTTGCGTGTAGCATAGGAACTTAACAATACCTGGTCCTTTACATTTTAACTCAGGCCTTGCAGCTTAGAAACTTTACAAAACCCGGTCTTTTACACTTTAACTTTTACACTTTAATTTCAATTTCTTTTACCCTTACAGATCACTCCTGGTGCACAAGAAGGGTGTCCAAGCCACCCTGACTTTAGGCAAATGAGGAGCAAGGGAGCTTATTTTGGACACTGTCTTGGGCTGTGCACCTCATGGAAACCTCCAGCCAGATGTTATGATGAGTGCCTTTATGGAAGAAGACGAGGGCCACGTGGGAGTGTTTTGGTATTAATTGTGGTCATTTGTGTGACGATTGGAAGATATGACTGTGTCCACCTGGGCTTGAAGTCTGGTGTGAATCCCCATAGAGACTGAGTTCTGGAAGTGACCTCAGAGAAGTATTGCTATGAATTGTGTTAGGATTTTAGGAGGCCACGCATGAGAGTCACCCTTATAAACTGAGATGAAGGCCGAGGTTGGCTTTCCACAGAGCACTGGGAATATCAGCCAAGATATCGCATGATTTTATTCTTAAAGACTTGGGAGCCATAGTTGAGAGTCAAAACAAACATGGACCTAACATTGTAGACCTCAATGAGCCTGGCTATATCTGACCTTTTGGCCACTCTTTAGGAAGCCTTGCCTATGAGAGTTCTCCAGAGTTTCATTGAAATGAACTTCCTCAATATTTAATAGTTCTTGAAACGCACAGTGCCTCCAACTTCATCCTTGAAAAATGCCTAGATATATACCCTAAATTTTTTGAAAATCCCATGACCAGGTGGAACTGGAGAATCTTTGGGTGTCCTGTTGCTGATCATGAGTATACCAGAGAGTGCCTTGATTGACTGGGTTTTATAAAAATAATGTAGAACAAAGATTCCAGTAATTTGGAGCCTGCTAAGTAGTGGGCCTAGAGCAGTGGTGGGCAGGTGTGTGATAAAACATCTGTGGTGGGTCCCTGTGGTTCTGCCATTGGGTTCCAAATGGCTTGTGAAGGACATGGTGCAGCCAGCAGACCGTTATTTTTAAAGGCATCTTGATACATGGAGAGGTTTCAGGGCAATGTTCAGAATCAGGTTGATATGGTCAAGGGTGCAAGCTATGTGGAAAAGAAGCCTAATTGGTACATTCTCCTGCAAATCCTGACCCACTACACGTGACAGAACTCTCTCCAGCACTGTGTCCCAGTTGAAATTGTTGTATTTCGTGAAGCAAATACCAAAGTCCCAGTGCAGCAGCAAGAATCACCACGGAAAGTGAAAGAGGAGCAAATGGCATCACAGTCCACACGGGGTGATACTTAGCCCCCAGTGGCCACAGTTTACCTGCAAAGAGAGAATTCAGCACTGCTTCCTCAGGTTCATTGGAAAATAAGAAACCATGTCCTCCAGGTCACATAGATGCAGACCAAGCTTTGATGGGCTCACTACAAAGGAAGCTAAACCTCCTGAAAACATATATTTTAAGTGCCCAACTTCAGAGGCAGTTTCTCTAAAAGTCTTTAGTCCAGCAGAGCTCCATTTTTGTGGAGTGTTTACCATGTCCCTTCCTTTTGGAATCTGCTCTATCACTTCCAAGGTAGGGAACTCCTGAGCGTATTCCAATCCAGATATGCATTCACAGATTTTCTAACTTGTCTCCTCAAATTGTGTCTTACTTGGGGTAAAAGTAATGTCAAGGCAGTGTTGTGGATTAAAGTGGGAAGATTTTGTGTAGCACATATTTGCATACACATTGGATTCATTTTCCAATTTCCATTCAAAATACTGAATCCCCGACACGAATGCATACCCTACTAGGCTCTGACTACAATTCCTAATATGATGGAGAAAATTACCCAAAAGAGAATAGAAATACAAGCAGTTCAGAAGATGCATGGTGTATAGTTGGACTTGCCTTTTACATTATATAGGGTAGATGTTATAAATCTAGTTAATTTTCAATTGAAATAGTTCTCCATGTGTTTTTAAAGTTAATAAATATGTGAATTCCTGTATCCCTATCTCTGTAGTCTATTCAGCACATGTAATTTTATATGCACATATAGACCCCTACCTGGTATCATATATACATTCTTGTGAGGTGGCTGTCTTGGCAGATATAAATTATGAGAAGAGATCACTCCTCCTAAATGCTTTTGGATCTTAAAATTCAACTTATGGATGACCTTCCTATATGAACAACATTATTCATAAATCCATGTTCAGTAAAATTAATATTTTTGGATCTGTGGACGATATATTTTTCACCATGAATTTCGATTGGCATATATATTTCCACTTCATAATGTCTGTGTGTGTTTTGTGTATATATATATATATATATATATATATATATATATATATATATATATATATATATTCCCGAGATTTTTTAAAATATGAAATATATGTGTCTTATTATTCACTCCCTAAATACATTCATATTCATGTATGTGGATTTGTAATCAACTTTGCACAAGATTATTCTCAGAAATATTCATCCACCTGAAATACTTATTTGTTTCTTAGTACTGAAAACTAACTTCAGTGGAAGGTGCAAACAAATCCTAATATTTCTACAGTAAGTTATCCAGTTTAACATCAATGCAAGTAGATTCCTATGCGACATGATGTGTATTTTGACGTTCATTTTTATTCAACACTGGTACAGTACTATTTCTTCAGTTTATGCACATTCTAGAATAAATATTTCACCCAAAATTTCAAAATAAAAAACATTTGTTTCACTTTCAATCACTTCCTGCTTCCAAACAAATGTATTCCTCCAGGTTTCTTGACTGGTCTTTTCATGAGACTTCTTTACAAACACATTATTTTGATTTGCATAATCACTTTTGAAGCAAAACTCACACACCCTCTTCATGATAAACCGTAACCCTAATATTACCATTAGACATATAACTGGTTGTAATGAATGTATGTATACCAATATCAATATAAGATTTCCTGTATATTTTCGGATATCAATTTATTCCAATTTCAATTTCTAAAGTTGGATCCAGTTATATTATTTATTCACAGTATGGTCTATTCATGCATCATCTCCATATTCATCAATACGGGGGTACACCTATTTGTATCCCCAATACTATTGTATAGAATTTAAAAATATTTCTCCCCATAATGGTGGAAGAAATACTCATGTCACCTGATCTACATACATATTTTATCACAGTAATATTTTGGTCAAAAATGCAAAGGTCACACTTATGATTGTACTAAAGCCTAAATTGAAAGTGAGTGTATATTACTAAAAATATCCATGTGTAGGATGTCTAATGCTCCCACGTGTCAATCTTGTTTGGGACAACATATTTGTTTCTTCCTAATATCATATATTCAACCTCAACCCTGTTGAAACTGTATAATCCTATCAGTCACTTTATACTTTGCCTGATTTCCTAATGTTGCTATTGATATCTGCTTTCCTACATTTTTCCCCAGTTCCTCATTGAGACTGACTCTTCATATGTGCTGACATTTACATTCACTCTCTTAACGAAACCCTATTGCTTAAGAACTATTGGTCCATCTCAAAGACTCACTCTTCTTCCGAAACCTACTATCTTCCTAATCCTACCGACTATCCCTTTTTGATTGGATGTTCTCTTCAACATTCAGGCATCTGAGGTAAAAGGTTTTATTCCATTGTGTATAGATTTATCTGAGACCACAATGCAGAATGTAATTCAAAGCTAAATATCCCAATTAAGGGCACAATGCCCTTCCTGGCTTCAAATCATAACTAGATTTATGTTTTCATACTTATATTTCAAATATATATTCTTATAAATATTGCAGGTTCCCAATACCATTATTCATCCAGCAGAATGATTCCTAACACAAATCAAGCATGTTATTAACCCTAACCATACACTGTTCCCTCATTCTAAATTTACATGGAGGAGGGACAGAGTTGGTCTTACAATACAGGAACGTAGGGGATCTTCCACCTGCTGAGAACCTCAAAGTTCCATGCAGAAATGTTCACTGGAGAAGATGTAGGCAGCTATGAAGGATCTGAGAGAGCAAAAGTCATGTTCAATGGCAAACAACCTGGTCAAGATGAAGGGTTTTGTCTGAATCAGCCTCTCACATCTTAAGGTATAGAAGATGGACCAAACCAGACCTGTGTGGGTAGCTGTACCCGGGTGCCTATGGTTGATATACCATTCTAACTTGTGAAGGTGTCACAGGAAGTAGGGGCAGCCTCCTTCTCATGGGACACTTGGAGCCACTGTTAGGAAAAAGTGGCTGCCAAGCCAGTGACCTCATTCAGTTCCTGAAGGAAGTGACCTCACCTCACTTCCTTGGTGATGGAAATCTCTGAACTTGGGATTCATGAAACCAGGCACCCAGAGTCACTCCCAGTCTCAGTCCCAGTTTTCTCACTTGTTTGAATTTACCAAGGACAGAGTCAGTCTTTCTTGGTACCTACTGATGTGATAATGGCCAAACGCCAAGAAAGCTCTGAAGAGGGGCCTTTCCTGAGAAAGCAGGTAGTGGCTCACCTCTGGGTCCTCACACCCTCACAGAGTTAGCCAATGAGACCATTTGTGAGACAGGTCAGGCCATTTCGGGGTAACATAATATGGCCCATCAGTTGGAGGACACCCCGGATAATCACAGAACTTCTTGGGGGAAGGTGGTGCCTTTGTGGATGTGGGTGTGCGTTTGTGGTTTTCTCTCATGTTCTGAGAATAGGTAGGCAAGGCGCTTTTTTTGGTGTGGAATGAACTGTTTCTAGTAAGTCATTTGACAAGGCAAGTGTTTCTATGTCTGTTTATCACACTGTGTCCGTGGTTGTAGACATTAGAAAAGAGAATGCATCAATGGATGTGTCCTGTCTAGTAGAAAGCTTCCCAGGATTCATGCTGCCCAATTTGTGAATGGACTTCAGATTGACTTATGGATGGGTAACACCTCCAATCTTCTTAAGTTCTAATTTTCTTCCGAAGTACTGGCCCCCCTCCAGAATATGCTCATGGTTTTGAGTTTAAGGTATGTACCACCTCCAAGCTCTGTGATACGACCATTTACTGGATAGCTCAAGGGAATGGTGAGCATCTCAGAAAAATCAGATATCAGTGTGACCATTAAATCTCAGTGGAGATACCCTGCTTTGGGCCTTTTGCTTACCTATTTTTCTGTTGCCCTGAATGTCAGGAAGTACTTTGCCTCAGGCCACCCCTTTGTGAAGCCTGAAAAAAACAGTTGTCAAATGGAAATGAATGGGCATCACCTGTGGCTCTTTGCTTAATTGCTTTGGAAATGGATGTGTTTGAATCAGTCTCTTGGCCCTGTGTGAGGCTTTGGCTTAGATTCTCAGCACCTGATGGATCTAAAGAAAGATCCCATGGGTGCATCCAAAACCAAAATGGCCAAAAAGCAGTCAGTGTGGATGAAGACTCTCGCCTTCCTCTCTAGGGTTCCGGACATCAAGTGAGAATAGGGATCCTTTGGGTCAAATGAGCTCTTCAAATACCTGCAGAGGCTAGCCCATAGGCGCTTGGGTTTCCTCATAAATCCAATTCACATAAAGAATCTAAAAC